>NC_134362.1:173141605-173229105 GCF_048569485.1 Anomaloglossus baeobatrachus
TGGTGGTTGGGGCATATCCAGGGTGGGGATTGGGGTTCTAGGAAGTTTCGCCCCCAGCAGTTCGCCCCCAGCATTTCGCCCCCAGCATTTCGCCCCCAGCATTTCGCCCCCAGGTACACTTCGCCCCCGAACATTTCGCCCCCAGCATTTCGCCCCCAGGATGTTTCGCCCCCGCACATTTCGCCCCCAGCAGTTCGCCCCCGGATGTTTCGCCCCCAGCAATTCGCCCCCGGACGTTTCACCCCCGGATGTTTAGTCCCCGGACGTTTCGCCCCCGGATGTTTCGCCCCCGGATGTTTCGCCCCCAGCAGTTCGCCCCCGGATGTTTCGCCCCCAGCAGTTCGCCCCCGGACGTTTCGCCCCCAACAGTTCGCCCCCGGATGTTTCGCCCCCGGATGTTTCGCCTCCAGCAGTTCGCCCCCGGATGTTTCGCCCCCAGCAGTTCGCCCCCGGATGTTTCGCCCCCAGCAGTTCGCCCCCGGACGTTTCCCCCCCAGCAGTTCGCCCCCGGACGTTTCGCCCCCAGCAGTTCGCCCCCGGATGTTTCGCCCCGGATGTTTCGCCCCCAGCAGTTCGCCCCCGGATGTTTCGCCCCCAGCAGTTCGCCCCCGGATGTTTCGCCCCCGGATGTTTCGCCCCCAGCAGTTGGCCCACGGATGTTTCGCCCCCAGCAGTTTGCCCCCAGGATGTTTTGCCCATTTCGCCCTTGCACATTTCGCCAACAGCAGTTCGCCCACGGATATTTCGCCCCCAGCTTTTTGCCCCCAGATGTTTTGGCCCCAAATTAGGCAGGGAATTTTGGCCTTGTGTTTTAGCCCTAAGACCTCTTTCACAGTAGGCACTTACCCAAGTGCTAAGCACTGGAAAATTGCTAAGAAGATTGCCAA
This sequence comes from Anomaloglossus baeobatrachus, assembly GCF_048569485.1. Taxonomy (NCBI): domain Eukaryota; kingdom Metazoa; phylum Chordata; class Amphibia; order Anura; family Aromobatidae; genus Anomaloglossus; species Anomaloglossus baeobatrachus. The sequence continues at coordinate 173,142,493 of NC_134362.1, forward strand.
TTTTGAATATATAAGTCAATGGCTGGAAAAGCGAGGTGTTGTTTCGGCCAGCTCTTTTTATTTTATTACAGGAGCTATTTTTGAGCACTTAGCGTTCATCAATAGCCTGTATCTTATGGGTCATTACCGAGAGTGCTCACAAAAGCGCTCTCAAAAATGCCAGTAAAGCACGTGCTTTGGCGTTCTAAAACAGTGGCAGCATAAGGGTGCTTTCACACTTCCGCCACATATGCACTACAGGCCGCCCATTCGCTTCTGTAATGTCGCCGTTCCACTAACCTGCAGCGGAACGAAAAGAAGAAAATGCTCTTCTTTTTGTGCTGACACTGATAGCGGATTGCGGCATTAAGAAAGCGAACGGGCGGCTGCAGGTTGCGGAACCCAGCCGTTCACTTCTATGGGCAATGCAAGCGGAATGCCAGTATTCCGCCAGCATTGCCCCGGGGTCAGCTGGATGTCAGATCCAGAGCGGATTGACCTCTGGCGGCCCCAACACAAGTGTGAAACCACTCTAACATTACAGTGTGCAAGAGGCCTAAAATCAAAACAATTGTGAACTTTTACCTGACTCAGCACTGACCTGCTTTGTTGCAAGTTTTGTTGCAGATGTAACATGTAGCAGGTCAGATGTCCTGCAAGTTACATTAGACTAGCTTTTATTCCATCTGTACATCAGAATATAGCAGTGTCTGAATCTCCACAAAGAGAGCGGTGTACTGCCACAAAAAATCAGTCAGCTTCCACAGCAATTCACTTTCTACAGCTATGAATTCAGTTCTGTCCAAACGTGGAAGGAGGAAGTTGGTCCATGAGAATCACATTTACTTCTTTTCCAAAAGAACCACTGATGATGTCCATTCCATCTGGGTATGTGAAAAACGGTCGACTTGCAAGGGACGTGTTTGGACCAATGAAGAATCTGGCGAAGTTGTGAAAGTAGTCAATCTTCACAGTCACGCAGCACAAGCTGCAAGACCTGAAGCAATCCGACTTGTTAATAAGGCAGTCACCAGGGCAAGGACAACACAGGAGACACCACAACAGATTCTCACAGATGTCATTTCAGGAGCCCATTCTAATGTAGTAGCACTTCTGCCAAGGAAAGCATCACTGAAGAGAACAATACGATTAGCAAGGCAACTTGGCAATATCCCAAGGTTACCGCAAACCCTTGATCAACTTGTTATCCCCCTGGAGTTCCAGGAGATCAGTATTGATGGTGTCCAGCAGCAGTTCCTTATGCATGACTCTGGTAAGCTACTTAACCATTTAACATTGTATTAAAACAATTCCATTATGCATAATTATTGCAAAGTTTCTTTTGTACAAATGTGAAAAATGCTACAACTTTTGCCTTCAAGGGAAACTTTGAGGGTAATATAGTGTAGTGAGGCCTAGTGATTCCAACCAGTGTTGGCCGATCACTGGAAAGATAGGATAAGATCGGGCCGATCATACCGAAAGATTGGAATTAATTCCGATCCAATCTCCAGAACTAGATATATATATGCACACTGTACGCCCGAACAGTGTGTGTGTGTATATATATATATATATATATATATATATATATATATATATATATATATATATATATATATATATATATATATATATATATACAGTTAGGGCCAGAAATATTTGGACAGTGACACAAGTTTTGTTATTTTAGCTGTTTTAAAAACATGTTCAGAAATACAATTGTATATATAATATGGGCTGAAAGTGCACACTCCCAGCTGCAATATGAGAGTTTTCACATCCAAATCGGAGAAAGGGTTTAGGAATCATAGCTCTGTAATGCATAGCCTCCTCTTTTTAAAGGGACCAAAAGTAATTGGACAAGGGACTCTAAGGGCTGCAATTAACTCTGATGGCGTCTCCCTCGTTAACCTGTAATCAATGAAGTAGTTAAAAGGTCTGGGGTTGATTACAGGTGTGTGGTTTTGCATTTGGAAGCTGTTGCTGTGACCAGACAACATGCGGTCTAAGGAACTCTCAATTGAGGTGAAGCAGAACATCCTGAGGCTGAAAAAAAAGAAAAAATCCATCAGAGAGATAGCAGACATGCTTGGAGTAGCAAAATCAACAGTCGGGTACATTCTGAGAAAAAAGGAATTGACTGGTGAGCTTGGGAACTCAAAAAGGCCTGGGCGTCCATGGATGACAACAGTGGTGGATGATCGCCGCATACTTTCTTTGGTGAAGAAGAACCCATTCACAACATCAACTGAAGTCCAGAACACTCTCAGTGAAGTAGGTGTATCTGTCTCTAAGTCAACAGTAAAGAGAAGACTCCATGAAAGTAAATACAAAGGGTTCACATCTAGATGAAACCATTCATCAATTCCAAAAATAGACAGGCCAGAGTTACATTTGCTGAAAAACACCTCATGAAGCCAGTGGGCATGCATGGCTTTCAATGGCACTGGGTCACTTGTGTTTATTGATGATGATGACATAACAGCAGACAAGAGTAGCCGGATGAATTCTGAAGTGTACCGGGATATACTTTCAGCCCAGATTCAGCCAAATGCCGCAAAGTTGATCGGACGGCGCTTCATAGTACAGATGGACAATGACCCCAAACATACAGCCAAAGCTACCCAGGAGTTCATGAGTGCGAAAAAGTGGAATATTCTGCAATGGCCAAGTCAATCACCAGATCTTAACCCAATTGAGCATGCATTTCACTTGCTCAAATCCAGAGTTAAGACGGAAAGACCCACAAACAAGCAAGACCTGAAGGCTGCGTCTGTAAAGGCCTGGCAAAGCATTAAGAAGGAGGAAACCCAACGTTTGGTGATGTCCATGGGTTCCAGACTTAAGGCAGTGATTGCCTCCAAAGGATTCGCAACAAAATATTGAAAATAAAAATATTTTGTTTGGGTTTGGTTTATTTGTCCAATTACTTTTGACCTAAAATGTGGAGTGTTTGTAAAGAAATGTGACAATTCCTACAATTTCTATCAGATATTTTTGTTCAAACCTTCAAATTAAACGTTACAATCTGCACTTGAATTCTGTTGTAGAGGTTTCATTTCAAATCCAATGTGGTGGCATGCAGAGCCCAACTCGCCAAAATTGTGTCACTGGCCAAAGATTTCTGGACCTAACTGTATATATATATATGCGGGTGGGTGATGGTGATCTGGCACTTTTGGAACTTTGTAATGCAATAAAGAATTTGTATAGGACTTCAGCAGCGCGGAGTTCTTTCTTTATGGATGCATGTTAAGTACGGGCGGAAGCCAAACCCTGTTCTAGCAGCACACTGAGTCCTCAGTAGAGTTGAGCGATGTTTGAGGTTCGCTAATTTCATGTTCGAGTGATTTTTGGGGGTGCTCGAGATCGAACTCGAACGCGAGCTTTTTGCTAAAAGCTCGACAGCTCAAGTTACGTTCAAGAAAGGATTTTTGCTGATCGAACCAATCTATTTACTAGCTGGCTTTTCACTGTAATAGTGTGAGTCACTGTGATTCACACTATTATCAAAATTCAGCGTATAGTGTGCGGGGGGGACGCGGTTTAGATCTTTGCTGCTGAGAGAATGCCAATCGCCATTTTCTTTTTTTCCTAAGCGCACGTGTAGTGGGGCGGGCCAGCATGTCAGCCAATCCCAGACACACACAGCTAAGTGGATTTTTGCCAGACAAGCAAGGGCATGTGTCATAGGCTGTGAATGTCACATGTCCTTGCCTTATAAATATGGCCATTTTCCCTCACGCCGCCATTATCTGCCTTTTGCGTGTGGGTGACAGTCACCGCTCACGCTGCTGCTGCCGCCGCTGATCCTGTTGTGTGCACAAATAGACATAGTGCAAGCTACACAGCGCTGTAGGGATTAGGGAGGGACTGCAGGCTATTTCAGCCCTTTTCATGGCTGATTTCCAGGCGTACATAGCCATAGCTGCTAGGCAGGTCCGTGCAAACGCTGTGTACAGCTTTAGATAACACCTGTTACCTCAGCTCAGGGAATTCCTTGCTGCATTTCATCATTAGGAGGGATAGAAAGTGAGGCTTCCTTTCCTGTCCTGGTAGCCACAGAACCCAGGCACTCTACCCACCTGGCCATTTTTTGCCACGCTATTTTATTTGCACAAAGAGCTGACTCTTTTTCTGCCATCCTAAAAGTGTCTGGAATACTAAGTTAGTGTTCCTTTCCTGTCCTGGTACCCACCGTTTTTCACATAACAGATGGAATGGACATCATCAGTAGTTCTTTTGGAAAAGAAGTAAATGTGATTCTCATGGACCAACGTCCTCCTTCCACGTTTGGACAGAACTGAATTCATATTTGTAGAAAGTGAATTGCTGTGGAAGCTGACTGATTTTTTTTTTCAGTACACTCCTCTCTTTGTGGAGATTTCAGAGATTCTATATACAGATGGAATAAAAGCTAGTCTAATGTAACTTGCAGGACATCTGACCTGCTACTTGTTACATCTGCAACAAAACTTGCAACAAAGCAGGTCAGTGCTGAGTCAGGTAAGGCTAGTTTCACACTTGCGTTGGCTTGAATCCGCTGGGTCCGTTGCTGACGCATCCGTTATTTTTGTGTTGTCAACGGATGCAACAGGTCCGTTATTTCACAGGAATCTGTTAGGCTAGTTTCACACTTGCGTTGAACGGCATCCGTTGCATTGCGTTGTGTGACGGATGCAACGGATGTGTTGCATATAGTGACACAACGGATGCAACGGATGCTGCAAAACAACGGAATCCGTTTTGATTTTTTTTTTTTTTTACAGTTTTACCGGCGGCAGACTATTGTGAACGATGGCATCCCAAAGGCATCTCAAGGCTCGGGCCCACTGGTCCAGGAAACCATTATCCAGCCCCATTTCCGTGAGATGGTTGGATTGTCATTGTAAATAAGCACTTGAACCTTGCCTCTCCCCCCATCTCATTGTAGATTGTAAGCTCTCACGAGCAGGGTTGTATTTTTTTTTCCCCTCTAAATATTGTATTTCTATAACTGTTACTTGTTTGTATATGATCCTCCTGAATTGTAAAGCGCTACGGAATATGTTGGCGCTATAGAAATAAAGATTATTATTATTATTATTATTATTAACGATCAACTGATCGCTCCCAGTAGCCGGCCGCCGGGTGATCAGCTGATCGCTCCCCGCAGCCGGCCGCCGGGTGATCAGCTGATCGCTCCCCGCAGCCGGCGGGCGGGCGCTCAGCTGAGCGCTGTCACGTGCCGGCGTCCGGGCATGCCGGCGGGCGGGCGCTCAGCTGAGCGCTGTCACTTGCCGACGCCTGGGCATGCCGGCGGGCGGGCGCTCAGCTGAGCGCTGTCACTTGCCGGCGCCCGGGCATGCCGGCAGGTGATCAGCTGAGCGCTCTCACTTGCTGGCGCCCGGGCATGCTGGCGGGCGGGCGCTCAGCTGAGCGCTGTCACGTGCCAGCGTCCGGGCATGCCGGCGGGCGGGGCGCTCAGCTGAGCGCTGTCACTTGCCGGCGCCTGGGCATGCCGGTGGGTGATCAGCTGAGCGCTGTCACTTGCCGGCGCCTGGGCATGCCGGTGGGCGGGCGCTCAGCTGAGCGCTGTCACTTGCCAGTGCCCGGGCATGCCGGCGGGTGATCAGCTGAGCACTGTCACTTGCCGGCGCCCAGGCATGCCGGTGGGCGGGCGCTCAGCTGAGCGCTGTCACGTGCCGGCGTCCGGGCATGCCGGCGGGCGGGCGCTCAGCTGAGCGCTGTCACTTGCCGGCGCCTGGGCATGCCGGTGGGTGGGCGCTCAGCTGAGCGCTGTCACTTGCCGGTGCCCGGGCATGCCGGCGGGTGATCAGCTGAGCGCTGTCACTTGCCGGCGCCTGGGCATGCCGGTGGGCGGGCGCTCAGCTGAGCGCTGTCACTTGCCGGTGCCCGGGCATGCCGGCGGGTGATCAGCTGAGCACTGTCACTTGCCGGCGCCCAGGCATGCCGGTGGGCGGGCGCTCAGCTGAGCGCTGTCACTTGCCGGCGCCCGGGCATGCCGGCGGGCGGGCGCTCAGCTGAGTGCTGTCACTTGCCGATGGCCGAGCGCTCAGCTGAACGTTCGGCCTTCGCAAGCCAAAATAAAGTTTGTGATTTAAAAAAAAAAAAAAAAAAAAGAAGAGTATGCGCAGTGAAATCCAGAGGATTCCGCTGCTGAAAACAACGTTACAAGCTGCGTTCCTCCCGCTGGGCGGAAGCAACGGAGCGTCGCCCAGCGGAAGCAACACAGGTCCTTTTGGTACAATCCGTCACCCATACAAGTCTATGGGAAACAGCGGAATCCGTTAACGGATTCCGCTGTTTTCCAAAAGGGCGGATTGTAACGGAAGGACAAAAACGCAAGTGTGAAAGTAGCCTTACCTGCTACTTGTTACATCTGCAACAAAACTTGCAACAAAGCAGGTCAGTGCTGAGTCAGGTTAGGCTAGTTTCACACTTGCGTTGGCTTGAATCCGCTGGCTCCGTTGCTGACGCATCCGTTATTTTTGTGTTGTCAACGGATGCAACAAGTCCTTTATTTCACAGGAATCTGTTAGCTGATTCCTGTGAAATAACGGACCCGTTGCATCCGTTTGGCGTCCGTTAGGCGTCCGTCTAACGGAATGCGTCGGCTCTTTTTTTTTCATTCTGGGCATGTTCAGTAGAAATTAGCGGAATCCAGCGGCGGATTCCGTTATAAAGCACTTTGCATAGTTTGTGGCAAAAACCATGTATTCAAAGAAGCAGCATGTCAATTGTTTTTGCCATTTTAGGTGAGTTTTGCTAACATTGGAGTCAATGAGAAATGGCAAAAACCAAGAAACTTCAAATTTCCTGCGTTTTACCTGCTTTTTATGTGCAGAAAATAAGCGTATTGAACTATCAAAATGCATGCTTTTTGAACATTATAATAATGATTTCATATGTCCCTTTACACACACACATAGTCCGACAATTAAATTTATGAAAATTACTAATTTTTAGCTATTTTTCTAATAAATAGTATATTACCGCTATAATTTCATTAAATATTTCTATTTCTTAAATTATTTCTAAAATTCTATATCTGTTCCTTTTTTTTTCCTTTTTTCATTGCGTTTGACTGTTTAATCTTTATTTAGCAGTGTCTTGATGTTCAAAACGCATGTGAAAAAGCAGGTAAAAAGCGCTAAAAACGCATCTAAAACGCGGTAAATACGCATGCGTTTTCAGCGCTAAAATTCAGAAAATGGCAACTTTGGTCAAATCAATTAAGCCCAAAATGTGCATTCTGAACTACAAGTAGGAGAACGCAAAGTGCGGTCGCAGCCTTAGGGCTAAAACACAAGGCCAAAATTCCCTGCCTAATTTGGGGCTGAAACATCTGGGGGCAAAAAGCTGGGGGCAAAATATCCGTGGGCGAACTGCTGTTGGCGAAATGTGGGGGGGCAAAATGGGCAAAACATCCTGGGGGCGAAACATCCGGGGGCGAACTGCTGGGGGCGAAACATCCGGGGGCGAACTGCTGGGGGCGAAACATCTTCTTTGCGATTTTCCAGTGCTTAGCACTTGGGTAAGTGCCTACTGTGAAAGAGGTCTTAAGGCTAAAACACCAGGCCAAAATTCCCTGCCTAATTTGGGGCCAAAACATCTGGGGGCGAAATATCCGTGGGCGAACTGCTGTTGGCAAAATGTGCGGGGTCGAAACGTCCGGGGGCGAACTGCTTGGGGCGAAACATCCAGGGGCGAAGTGTCCGGGGGCGAACTGCTGGGGGCGAAACGTCCGAGGGCGAACTGCTGGGGGTGAAACATCCGGGGGTGAACTGCTGGTGGCGAAACATCCGGGGGCGAAACGTCCGGGGGCAAACTGCCGGGGGCAAAACATTTGGGGGCGAACTGCTGGGGGCAAAACATCCGGGGGCGAAACGTCCGGGGGCGAAACATCCGGGAGCGAACTGCTGGGGGCGAAACATCCGGGGACGAAACGTCCAGGGGTGAACTGCTGGGGGTGAAACATCCGGGGGTGAACGGCTGGGGACAAAACATCCGAGGGCGAAACATCCGGGGGCGAACTGCTGGGGGCGAAACATCCGGGGGCAAAATGTCTGGGGGCGAAACATCCGGGGGCGAACTGCTGGTGGCGAAACATCCGAGGGCGAAACGTCCGGGGGTGAACTGCTGGGGGTGAAACATCCGGGGGCGAAACATCCGGGGGCGAACTGCTGGGGGCGAAACCTCCGGGGGCAAAACGTCCGGAGGCGAACTTCTGGGGGCGAAACATCCGGGGGCAAAACGTCCGGAGGCGAAACATCCGGGGGCGAACTGCTGGGGGCGAAACATCCGGGGGCGAACTGCTGGGGGCGAAACATCCGGGGGCGAAACATCCGGGGGCGAACTGCTGGGGGCGAAACATCCGGGGGCGAAACATCTGGGGGCGAACTGCTGGGGGCGAAACATCCGGGGGCGAACTGCTGGGGGCGAAACATCCGGGGGCGAAACATCCGGGGGCGAACTGCTGAGGGCGAAATGTGCGGGGGCGAAATGTGCGGGGGCGAAACATCCTGGGGGCGAAATGCTGGGGGTGAAATGTTCGGGGGCGAAGTGTACCTGGGGGCGAAATGCTGGGGGCGAAATGCTGGGGGCGAAATGCTGGGGGCGAACTGCTGGGGGCGAAACTTCCAACTTCCGGGGATTGGGGGGCCACATCTGGGATGGGGGGCTATGGAAGTCCATGACTTATCATAGTTCTCTTTCTGGAAGTCTATGACATTCGCTCACATACCGCTCTGCTATCTCCACTGCGCTCTCTTCTTCCCCCAGCAGGATATATATTTTCTCTTCCTCCTTCATGGAGCTGAAATCCGGGAAGAGATGGGAGAGTCTCCTGAAGTGAGTGTCCCTCACTGCTGAGTACTTGGTGCAGTGTAGCAGGAAGTGGGTTTCATCCTCCTTCATCCTCCTATCCATCCCTCTATCTATCTATCCCTCTATCTATCTATCCCTCTATCTATCCCTCTATCTATCTATCTATCTATCTATCTATCTATCTATCTATCCATCCATCTATCTATCTATCTATCTATCTATCTATCAAATCAAATCAAATCAAATCAAATCAAATAAGCTTTATTGGCAGGACCAAATACAAATTAGTTTTGCCAAAGCAAGTATACATTAGGGACTGGGGCTGTGGGGATGGTGGGTGGGGACTGTAGGAAGGATGGATGGGGCACATCCAAGGTGGGGACTGTGGGGGCACTTCTAGGATGGGGGTGTGAAGCCCCACAGGTGTAGTGTCGGTGCATTACCTTCAGGGACTCCACTCAGCTGGATCTGGTCACAGGTAGGAGATCTTCTTCTTGTCGTGACGCCACTCTCAGAATTGCGGCCAGTAGGGACCGCCACTGCAGGTTGAGGGACGCCTGGGGCTGATGGTGAGTGCAGTTAGTTGGAATAGCCTCCTGAGAGTGAGGCAAGCCCCAGGGCCCTGTGTAGGTTCGTAGAACCACAAGGCGCAGAATAACTCCACACAGGCAGAATGTCTTTCAGGGTTTTTACTCACTTCAGGTGGCAGGGTGAGTAACCCGGGCGTAGCTGGGATGAACCAGGCTGGAACCAGGTATCCTTCAGGCTGACTTCTGATGGTGACTACCAACTCGCCTTCCTTAGCCCTTGGTGGTTTGGGGTAACCCCGACTTTTAGTCCCTATGGGGGTCACCCAGGGAAGTTGCTGAAGCCTCACTCCCCTTCGTTTGCCGTTTGCTTGTGGCCTGGACCAGCTCACTCCAGCTGCTTGCCTCCTGTGAGCTATGGGCCCTAACTGTGGCTACGTGGCTGCGGCTTTTGTGGTGTTGTGGTGTGGGCTTTGAGGGCCCCACACCGGCAGGTTTAGCAGGGAAAGGTGGATCTATCCCCACTCCGGGATCTGCCGCCCGTTTGGGCCTGGTTCTCCCTAGCAGTCTCCTTACTTCCCACTCTGTGCTCTCTCTCTAGCTGGAGATGGGTTTCGGGTAGCCCTCCTAGGTGACCGTTCTCCCCCGTCGGTAGCCACTGCGCGGACGCTGTCAGACTACAGCAGCCCAGGGGAAGGGGTCAGCTCTCCTCGGAGCTCCCTGGACTCTGCACTGAACCGGCTCACATCTGGGACCTTCACTGCTGCTCCTGTCAGAGCTTCACTTTCCTGCTCCTCACTCCTCCACACTCTGCTGCAGACCGTTTACTCCTCCTTCTCTTTTCCCTTTTGTGCCTGCCTACGCCACCTAGCAACCAGATTCTCTTACCACACCCCTTGAGAGGAGATGGAGGCTTTTGGCCCCCTCCACTATTCCAGTGGAGGTGAAGGCTTTTCCCCCTCCTGGGATCCCCAGGGGTCCTCTCATAGGTACATGTGTGAGACCTGATCACTATGCGCCTGTCTAGTCACACCTCGGTCAGCCTTCTGGATTACCTGTATTGTACTGTCCCCAGCATGGGTGCAGTACTCAGTGGTGCCTGACCAGGTCAGGGGCGCCACATTCCCCCTTAGTTATCACCAGCACGTCCTCGGGCTGCAAGACAACATTTTAAAATGCATAAAACATTAAAACATGTAAAACATTTTTTTAAAAGCACCAGGTACCATACATCACCACCCTCCACCCACAAGTCCGTTAACCCACCCTAAACCCTTTCACGTTGGCCGCGCCTTCAGCCACTTCTGGCAGGATGTAGAGGCGGCTTTCATGGTCTGGTGGTCTTCAGGGTATACCTGGCCTGGTGGATCCGCGCCTTCAGCCTCTTCTGGCAGGATGTAGAGGCGGCCTCCACAGTTGGTGCTGACCAGGTACCCTCTTTGTGGTGGAGAGCCAGGCCCCATAAACAGGCATGCTCTCTGGTTGCAGGTAAGCCAAGGCCCTATATACGGACGGGCTCCCTGGTTGCAGACGAGCCAAGCCCCTAAACAGGCTGACTCTGTTGGTGGTGGTGCCCTCTGGTGTAACTATTTACACTGCGAGAGTTTGTGGCTATAGCCAGTTCATAGCCTTAAGGTTCATTTCTCACATCAGTTTATGTGGGCACATTCTTAAACTTGTAAAACGTTGCAAAACAAACTTTTCAAACTGGTAACTTGCTTTACGTTACATGGACTTATGCAGACTCCTCTTCACCAGGGCTTGATTCTGCTGGGTGGCTGCTTCACTGCTGGCAGGCTCCCAGGTGAGGTTTTTGGATAAATCTTCCTCTTCATCCCAGCGAGAATATGGCAACATCTCCGGCTCTGGGTATGGATCCACTGCTGATGGCTCCTGGGTCAGCTCCTCAGCTTCCTGGCCTCCCCTCCCCCTTAGTTCTTCTGAGCACTCCTTTGGTGGCAGTGCTGGGGATGGACTTTCTTCAGCAGGCCCAGGCAGGGATCTTTTTGGCATGATTGCTGCAGGAGTCGTCTTGGGGGTATGCGGAGGGAGTATGTACTGGTCCACCAACCATTGTGGAAACTTGGCCTCCATGTCAGCCTTCAGCTGCCAGTATGCGGGGTCCTCCCCCAGCGTGGGCTTTCCAGCAGGGACCTCTTTGGACTGGGGAGCGGTGTCTGCTCTGGCCTTGCAGGCCGGGGTAAGTGGTGATGCAATCTCTTGGCGGGCCGCGCCCTGTATGGCGGCGGCCTGGTCTTGGCGGGCCGCGCTCGGCATGGCGGCGGCCTGGTCTTGGCGGGCCGCGCCCTGTATGGCGGCGGCCTGGTCTTGGCGGGCCGCGCCCTGTATGGCGGCGGCCTAGTCTTGGCGGGCCGCGCCCTGTATGGCGGCGGCCTGGTCTTGGCGGGCCGCGCCCTGTATGGCGGCGGCCTGGATCGGCGTCGCAGCTGCGATGGGATCTGTGCAGGCTGGGCTGGGCGTCGCTGCAGGGACCGGGTCTTGGTGGGCCGAGCAGGGCATCGCTGCGGCGGCCGGGGCTTGGCGGGCCGAGCAGGGCATCGCTGCGGCGGCCGGGGCTTGACGGGCCGAGCAGGGCATCGCTGCGGCGGCCGGGGCTTGACGGGCCGAGCAGGGCATCGCTGCGGCGGCCTGGGCTTGGCGGGCCGCACCTGGCGTGGCTGCGGCCTGGCTCAGCGTCGCCGCGCCGGGCGCCTCTTCAGGGACCGCGGACGTGGCAGCAGGGGTCGGGGCACTCGCGCTGGCAGGGGCATCACTGGACTCACCCATCGGTGGCAGCATCGGGGTCTGAGTCGTCACCGCCCGGTCTGGCACTCGGCGCGCGGCTCTCCCCTCATAGGCCTGAACCGCGGCAGCCATCTCCAGAAGTTCCATGCGTTCTTCTCTGATCTGCTCCACGACCCGGGTCTCCAGTCGGTCGCAGAACTGGGCAAGCTCCCGATACCACCAGGCAGCGGAGCCTGGTTCTGGGTTTCTGCGTTCAGACGCCATTTCCTCTGCGCCTTCTTCTGCACGATTTCCCAGCAGTGGACTCGTCGCTGCCTCCAGTAGCAGGCTCTTCAGTTTCTGCTCTGCCTCTTCCAGCAGCAGGCTTGTGGCTCCCTTTCTGTCCCGACGTCTCTGGACGCTTCCGCTCTCTTCACAAGCGAGGTCCGAACTCTGCAGGGGATCTCTGGGTAGCCACACCTCTTCGTGGGCGGTAACTTCTCCCAGCGCGGGCTGCTGTTGTTTTTCAGCGCGCTTTTCATGGTGGCAATATGGCGGCGCTTCCAATTTTTCAAGCGGACCGCCCAGGCACATGGTCACCTGTCTGAACAGGTCTAGTCCTTATCCTGTTCGTGACGCCAGATGTGAAGCCCCACAGGTGTTGTGTCGGTGCATTACCTTCAGGGACTCCACTCAGCTGGATCTGGTCACAGGTAGGAGATCTTCTTCTTGTCGTGACGCCACTCTCAGAATTGCGGCCAGTAGGGACCGCCACTGCAGGTTGAGGGACGCCTGGGGCTGATGGTGAGTGCAGTTAGTTGGAATAGCCTCCTGAGAGTGAGGCATGCCCCAGGGCCCTGTGTAGGTGCGTAGAACCACAAGGCGCAGAATAACTCCACACAGGCAGAATGTCTTTCAGGGTTTTTACTCACTTCAGGTGGCAGGGTGAGTAACCCGGGCGTAGCTGGGATGAACCAGGCTGGAACCAGGTATCCTTCAGGCTGACTTCTGATGGTGACTTCCAACTCGCCTTCCTTAGCCCTTGGTGGTTTGGGGTAACCCCGACTTTTAGTCCCTATGGGGGTCACCCAGGGAAGTTGCTGAAGCCTCACTCCCCTTCGTTTGCCGTTTGCTTGTGGCCTGGACCAGCTCACTCCAGCTGCTTGCCTCCTGTGAGCTATGGGCCCTAACTGTGGCTACGTGGCTGCGGCTTTTGTGGTGTTGTGGTGTGGGCTTTGAGGGCCCCACACCGGCAGGTTTAGCAGGGAAAGGTGGATCTATCCCCACTCCGGGATCTGCCGCCCGTTTGGGCCTGGTTCTCCCTAGCAGTCTCCTTACTTCCCACTCTGTGCTCTCTCTCTAGCTGGAGATGGGTTTCGGGTAGCCCTCCTAGGTGACCGTTCTCCCCCGTCGGTAGCCACTGCGCAGACGCTGTCAGACTACAGCAGCCCAGGGGAAGGGGTCAGCTCTCCTCGGAGCTCCCTGGACTCTGCACTGAACCGGCTCACATCTGGGACCTTCACTGCTGCTCCTGTCAGAGCTTCACTTTCCTGCTCCTCACTCCTCCACACTCTGCTGCAGACCGTTTACTCCTCCTTCTCTTTTCCCTTTTGTGCCTGCCTACGCCACCTAGCAACCAGATTCTCTTACCACACCCCTTGAGAGGAGATGGAGGCTTTTGGCCCCCTCCACTATTCCAGTGGAGGTGAAGGCTTTTCCCCCTCCTGGGATCCCCAGGGGTCCTCTCATAGGTACATGTGTGAGACCTGATCACTATGCGCCTGTCTAGTCACACCTCGGTCAGCCTTCTGGATTACCTGTATTGTACTGTCCCCAGCATGGGTGCAGTACTCAGTGGTGCCTGACCAGGTCAGGGGCGCCACAGGGGCTATGGAAGTCCATGGCTTATGATGGGGCATATCCAGGGTGGGGACTGTAGTAACGGTGGTTGGGGCATATCCATCTATCTATCTATCCCTCTATCTATCTATCTATCTATCTATCTATCTATCTATCTATCCCTCTATCTATCTATCCCTCTATCTATCTATCTATCCCTCTATCTATCTATCTATCTATCTATCTATCCCTCTATCTATCTATCCCTCTATCTATCTATCTATCCCTCTATCTATCTATCTATCTATCTATCTATCCCTCTATCTGTCTATCTATCTATCTATCTATCTATCCCTCTATCTATCTATCTATCTATCCATCTATCTATCTATCTATCTATCCCTCTATCTATCTATCTATCTATCTATCTATCTATCTATCCCTCTATCTATCTATCCCTCTATCTATCTATCTATCTATCTATCCATCTATCTATCTATCTATCCCTCTATCTATCTATCTATCTATCTATCCCTCTATCTATCTATCTATCTATCCCTCTATCTATCTATCTATCATCTATCTATCTATCTATCTATCTATCCCTCTATCTATCTATCCATCTATCCCTCTATCTATCTATCTATCTATCTATCTATCTATCTATCTATCTATCTATCTATCCCTCTATCTATCTATCTATCTATCTATCTATCTATCTATCTATCCCTCTATCTATCTATCTATCTATCTATCCCTCTATCTATCTATCTATCTATCTATCTATCTATCTATCTATCTATCTATCCCTCTATCTATCTATCTATCTATCTATCCCTCTATCTATCTATCTATCTATCTATCTATCTATCTATCTATCCCTCTATCTATCTATCTATCCCTCTATCTATCTATCCCTCTATCTATCTATCTATCTATCTATCTATCTATCTATCTATCTATCTATCTATCTATCTATCTATCTATCTATCTATCTATCTATCCATCTATCTATCTATCTATCTATCCCTCTATCTATCTATCTATCTATCTATCTATCTATCCCTCTATCTATCTATCCCTCTATCTATCTATCTATCTATCTATCTATCTGTCTGTCTATCTATCTATCTATCTATCTATCTGTCTGTCTATCTATCTATCTATCTATCCCTCTATCTATCTATCCCTCTATCCCTCTATCTATCTATCTATCTATCTATCTATCTATCTATCCCTCTATCAAATCAAATCAAATCAAATCAAATAAGCTTTATTGGCAGGACCAAATACAAATTAGTTTTGCCAAAGCAAGTGTACATTAGGGACTGGGGCTGTGGGGATGGTGGGTGGGGACTGTAGGAAGGATGGATGGGGCACATCCAGGGTGGGGACTGTGGGGGCACTTCTAGGATTGGGGCTATGGAAGTCCATGGCTTATGATGGGGCATATCCAGGGTGGGGACTGTAGTAACGGTGGTTGGGGCATATCGAGGGTGGGGATTGGGGGGCCATATCTGGGATGGGGGGCTATGGAAGTCCATGGCTTATGATGGGGCATATCCAGGGTGGGGACTGTAGTAACGGTGGATGGGGCATATCCAGGGTGGGGATTGGGGGGCCATATCTGGGATGGGGGGCTATGGAAGTCCATGACTTATCATAGTTCTCTTTCTGGAAGTCTATGACATTCGCTCACATACCGCGCTGCTATCTCCACTGCGCTCTCTTCTTCCCCCAGCAGGATATATATTTTCTCTTCCTATCTATCCCTCTATCTATCTATCTATCTATCTATCTATCCCTCTATCCCTCTATATATCCATCTATCTATCTATCTATCTATCTATCTATCTATCTGTCCATGATGATGAAATTGATCCTTTCATATGGACTCAGATTGTGAGAGGCTGATGAGCCGGTAATGGTTGTACAACGCTGTTGAACATGTCGGCGCTATACAAGCAGCAGTAGTTAACCCTGCACATTCTTGCATTCTTTTCATGAATTCCTCTAATGAAGGCGGCGGTGACTGTCGGCAGCGAGTGCGGAGCCGCCTGCGCCATTGTTGCTTCCACTGATGTAAATAAAGGTGAAATGTTCCTGTAAATACAGTGTCTATAAAATATCCCCCCGCTGTTTACCGAGCAGAGAAACTCACACTCCAGCAATAAACTTTTCACAGAGCCCCACCATGCTGAAGATTTAGAGCATTGACATTTCAGTTATGTGTCCCCCACCCAGACCTGCTCATTAGCCAGGTATCTGTGCACTCAAAATATTTACCACCCGCACCAAATTTACAGTTTAATTTGCTGCATAAAATCATTTATTGACTGATCAACCTCATTACTGAGCCCCGGCACAGACTCCGGTGCACCCGGCAGTTTTAATTCTTGTAGCAGCGGGGTGCGGCAAAAGAAAAACAATCCTGTCACATTAACCGCAGGGGTCTAAATTATTCAAATACACTAAATCCTCCCCGAACAGTTCCCCTGCTCATAATTTGTCTTTCCTAGCCAACAATTAACCAGCAATATTCGAAGTTTACAAAGCCAATACTTAGAAAAGCCAAGGTGTTGCAGTTCTGCACCTGGATACTGACATTATCGTTTCAGCTGTACGCAGTGACCCATCGGACCCGCTGCGCCGCCACGGGGAAAGCATATTGTGCAGCATAGGCTTCTTTAGGGTAGCGGCTGCCCATATTTCTTGGTTTTGGTCCAAAAAGGCCTAAGATTCTTTAGAAGGAGCATGGAAAGCTTCCGCCATGTCCGTAAGAAGCTGATGAATTTACGCCACGTGCTATGCAAACCCACAGGTATAACCAGTGCAAAATATGTAACTGGAAGGTCAGGAAGAAGCTCCCTTCTCCCAGCTAAGTGTGGTGGGCGGACCCAATCTGCCAGTGGGCGGGAGAAGCAGAAAATATGCATGAGGTTAATGAGCAGCTGTCACGCTAGGTATGGGGAAGTACCAAGCACACAGTGAAAGGGAATGGAAACCCTGTGTCTAGGGAAGGGGAAGATAATGACCCTTGGCTAAACCTACTGCTGGTCCCTGGGGTCCCTCACCAGCCGAGATAGGTTCCACACATATGCGCCGAGACGGATACCTGTCCCTAGGTTTCTCTAGTGCTGGTCCCTGGGGTCCCTCACCACCCTAGATAGGTTCTGCATCTATGCGCCAAGCCGGATACCTGTACCTACGTATCCCTAGTGCTGATCCCTGGGGTCCCTCACTACCCTAGATAGGTTCCATACCTATGCGCCAAGCCAGATACCTGACCCTAGGTATCCCTAGTGCTGGTCCCTGGGGTCCCTCACTACCCTAGATAGGTTCCACACCAATGCGCCGAGCTGGATTCCTGACCCTAGGTATCCCTAGTGCTGGACCCTAAATAGGCAATGGATGGGATCAAATCTTCATCAACCCCACTAAACAGCTATAAAGGACACAAGGAGGACACACAAGGGGAAAAGCATGCACTAGTTATCATTAGATGACTCAGGTAGGAGTTCAGCAGAGACACCACAAAGGAGTACAAGCCACCTGCTTGCAACCTCAGCTTGAAGGAACTGAAGATATCACCAGCACCAGTCCAAGGAAGGAAGGAGTATTTAAGCACCAAGGGAATACTTATGATCAGCAGCTGGGTGGAAGGAGAGCTCCTAGTTGGTCCAAAAGGGAGAGAGATGATTACAGCAGGAAAGCTACCAATACCAATGAATACTGACAGCAGGAACAATGGAAAGTCAGGGAGCATTATGCGGAGCCAAACGCTGTGACCTTCTAAGGGCCAGAAACCACATGACTGTCTGCCACCTGTAACACACCCGTGAAAGCGGTTCTGGAAGTAGAGTTACAGCTATGCAGAGACTCGGTAAGTATAACGTGCTTGATTCAATCCCCCTATCAAATCTACCACCATTTTAAAGTAGCGTATTCAGGTCCCCATAGACTTACATGGGGATTGGCATCCCCAAGTCCCCAAGTATCTGCGGGTCCACCCATCACTAAACAGGGCACATTACATTGGCAGATAACACAACCCCCCGGTATATGCCAGTTCACCAATAGTGTAGAAATATTTAGGTCCCCTGGAAGAGCTTCAGGCGTCTCGTAGAGCACCTTTCTCAAAGATACCCACCCAAAGTTCCTGCCATAGTAGTTACCTGATACGGCTGGAATTGACCCACCAAGGTCCTTAGGATACCTACCCAAAAAATGCCCCCAGAGATCATGCCATAGAAATGCCCCCAGAAAGTTTGCAATATTAATGCCCCCCACCAGAGCACTAGCTAAAAAAATACCCTCGGAGATCATGCCATAAAAATGCCCCAGAAAGCTTTCAATAATAATGCCCACCAAAAAGATGCCCCTAGAGATCATGCCATATAATTGCCTCCAGGAGGATCTGCGACATAGATGCTATGGAAATATACTTTACACAGAGAGGCTCATGCAAAGTGCCTACCACAGAAACACCCCTGAGACTTATCTGGAATTGCTCCCCATAAAATACCAACCTTAGAAATGACCCCAGAGCACTTGCCATGGAGATACTCCCAAAGAGCTTACCATAAAAATGCCACCTTGATTACTCGCCATAGAGTTACACCCATTCACGAGTATCTACCACGGAAATGCCACCAGATTGCATGTTGAACAGATACCCCCCAAGTTGCTCCCCATAGAAATGGCCTGAGAGTACCCCTTATAGAAATGCAACCCAGAGTATGTGCCATAGAGTGCCCCCAGAATGCTTGCCTTAAACAAGCACACGAGTGCCTGATATAGAGAGGCCTTCAGAGCGCTACTCAGTGTGCCCCATAGAGTGTCACATACGGTAGATGTTCCTGAGTTACAACAATACTGTATCTTACAGAACCTGCCTGTGCCTATTTCTTCCCCTGGATTGGGCATCTTCTCTAATTATGAGACATCACACATGAAGCTGTAGCGCCCCTGAGCCACTCAGGGCACTACTAGGTACTGCATCCTCACAAGGATGCAGGGCCTACCCCCTGGGACCTAGAACAGCAGTGCCAGTAACACCTGCACACACCAAAATCCTAGTTCCCACAACACACCAGGGGGCATGGACTAGTCAGACACTGGGGGGTGGCCACCTAGAGGGCGGAGCCAGACCAGGGGACTAGACAGCCTGGTGGGAGTGTACAAGACAGAACAGTAGTGGACAGTGAGGGAGAGTGAGGTGCTTTGAGCTGAGTCGTGTAACGGTGACCCAGGAGCACAGGAGAGTGGTCGCCAGGACGGGTACACCTGAGTACCGCTGGGATCAGAGCACTAACGGGGCACAGGACCCTAGGTCAGGTGACAGTTTTACACGGCCTGGCACATACCTGCACAGTGAGGGGACCTTCACGGACCTAACTGACCCACAGATCCGGGGGCACCAGCAGTAAAGCAAGAATCAGGGTTCGGGAACAGACCGGCCTTACAGGGTCCACACTGCCCGCCGTATGGATGAGAACACTGCCACAAAAAGGGACAATCGGGCCCCCAAACTGTTCCAAGCTATGGGGACTCAACCACACTGAGGTGATGGGGACAGAGCAACCGAGTCATCAAATGGCACTGGAAATACAGGGACCTGAACCAGGCGTCCGAGAGTCCGAGTGAGGAGAGACTATTAATTACAACTCTGGTGTGGCCTCCCTTATTCCGGCGCTTCCACCATACATCTCTCTGGGCTCATCCCTACCTGCGGAGGGCCTACCACCACCACCAGCCCTAGGGACAGCCAATCCAGCAGTGGCGGTTCCACCATATTAACCGCAACCCGCAGGTGGCGTCATACTAATACTAATGGCTCTAATCTTCCCTGTAAATATTCCCCTTTTAAAAAGCACCCAGGGCACGGAACCGGGCAACGGTCACCAAAGTGGCATTTCCCAGTAGTAAACTGCCCGGGACCGAGTACCCCATTCCCTGGGTGACACAAAGCCTTCTTCATGCCAAGAGGGAAGTTTTATAGCAGCCGGCTGCCATCACATCCGAGCTCTGGAGTCTAGAGGGCAACCAAAAGGTCCCTTTGGTCCATTTCGGAAGACCAGTAATAATAGGGTACGTGCCCATGTTCCGGAGTGCCAGAGTTCTGCTTGATTTCTATAAAACCCGTGACCCATTATACTTAGGGGCCCTGTTGGGGATTTTCGATTAGGGACCCCAAGCTTCAAATCACCCCATTCATTGGCAGTACCATTAACCCTATCAGTAAACCAGCCCTTCCTATATGGTCCTGTTCAGATTATAATGTAGAACTTTTTTCAAAGAAATTCTACTTAACCAGATTACACTGTATACATTATTCAATACATCTCCTGTACCTGATGAGGCGGGTGTACTTACTTTGGCAAGTGTGAGATCTCAGCAGAAGGCAGGAGAGACATTGAGATGTGAATAGGGTGTCATAATACTCAGAGAAAAATGGATCAGCAAATATGTTGCTATACAATTAAATAGCAAGAATAGTTAGAGGAACAATACTCATAGGAAGATGACCAAGTGGTTAAAAGTACAGATTTTACCAAAACAAAGGTTTTCTTATCATTTTAGCAATGTATGGCCTGTTGTAGAATCTTTTGTTTTAATTACTGAGTAAAAGTGTTGCTATATCATTGAAAATCAATAATATTCATAGAAAGGTGGCCTACTAGTTAAGAGCATTGATTTTACCAAAATAATAGTTTTTCTTATAATTTAATTTTAATGTATGGCCCTAATGCAGTTTTTTTAAACACTGAGCTAAACTATTGCTATAAAATTAATTGAATAGCAATAATGCTTAAAGAAATAATACTCATACGAAGATGGCCTAGTAGTTAAGAGCACCTACTTTACCAAAAGCATATTTTTTCTTATAAATATTAATAATGTATGGTTCTAATGTAGAATCTTTGACAAAGTAATAATACTCTTAGGAAAATGGCCTAGTAGTTAAGAGCACCTATTTTACCAAAAACATTTTTTTCTTAACAGTATTAATAATGTATAATTTTTGTATTAATCTTTGAGTATATATTGCTTATTATTGAAAAGCAATAATACTCATAGGAAGATGGCATAGTCGTATAATTATTAATAATGTATATATAAATATATATATATATACTAGAAGGTGGCCCGATTCTACGCATCGGGTATTCTAGAATTTACGTATTGTGTAGTTAATGTATGATTTTTGTTATATCTATATATATAATTGCCTTATTCTGTCTGTCTGTCTGTCTGTCTATCTGTCTGTCTATCTGTCTATCTGTCTGTCTGTCATGCTCCGAAATTGTGTCCTTACGGTGACACAAAGCTGATTGGCCGCTGGGCTCGCCATGGCCCCGCCCCCCCACACGGATTGGCCTCTCGCCCCGCCTCTCTGCAGGCCCCGCCCCCCTCACGCAATGCACGCTCGCTCTGGCCCAACTGACACGGAGCCCCGATTCCCAGGTGAGTACACACACACATCAGATCACACTCACTCTCACACTCACTCTCACACACACCTCACACATCACAACATGCTGGGATATCGCTTGCTTCTACACCGGCTCCGTCAGGATCCCGGCAGCGCCACACATAACCTTGCGATGCTGGGATCTTGACGGAGGCCGTGAAAGCTGGTAACCATTATACACATCGGGTAACTAAGGTCCCTTAGTTACCCGATGTGTATCATAGTTACCAGTGTACACCGGCTCACACTCACTCTCACACACACCTCACACACACATCACATCGCATCCACACATCAAGGTCCTGCAGCGGCGGAAAATACACACACATAACAGCACACACATAACAGCACACACATAACAGCACACACACACACACAAATCAGATCACACTCACTCACACACACACATCACATCGCATCCACATACTCACAACATCCTGGGATATCGCTTGCTTCTCGGCGGCGATACTGTGCTGTTGTGATCTTCCAGGACCTGCCGGAGGATCACATGGCCAGAAGCATGTGATATCCCCGGATGTTGTGAGTATAAGCGCGTATGTGCGATATCGTCAGTGTCTGTGTGTGTGAGTGTATGCGATCGGGTGTGTGTGAGTGGATGCGATCGGGTGTGTGTGAGTGGATGCGATCGGGTGTGTGTGAGTGGATGCGATCGGGTGTGTGTGAGTGGATGCGATCGGGTGTGTGAGTGTCGGCAGAGGAGCACGGCGTGCTGGAGGAGGCTGGGAGCAGAGAGGCTGATCATGGGGAAGGCTGGGAGGAGAGAGGCTGATGCTGGGGGAGGCTGGGAGGGGGAGGCTGGGACGAGGGAGGCTGATGCTGGTGGAGGCTGATGCTTGGGGAGGCTGATGCTGGGGGAGGCTGGAAGGAGAGAGGCTAATGCTGGTGGAGGCTGATGCTTAGGAAGGCTGATGCTGGGGGAGACTGGGAGGGGAAGGCTGATGCTGAGGGAGGCTGGGAGGAAGGAGGCTGGGAGGAGAGAGGCTGATCCTGGGGAAGGCTGGGAACGGGAGGCTGATGCTGAGGGAGGCTGGAAGGAGAGAGGCTGATGCTGGGGGAGGCTGGAAGGAGAGAGGCTGATGCTGGTGGAGGCTGATGCTTGGGGAGGCTGATGCTGGGGGAGACTGGGAGCGGAAGGCTGATGCTGAGGGAGGCTGGGAGAGGGAGGCTGGGAGGAAGGAGGCTGGGAGGAGAGAGGCTGATCCTGGGGAAGGCTGGGAAGGGGAGGCTGATGCTGGGGGAGGCTGGAAGGAGAGAGGCTGGAAGGAGAGAGGCTGATGCTGGTGGAGGCTGATGCATGGGGAGGCTGATGCTGGGGGAGACTGGGAGAAGAAGGCTGATGCTGAGGGAGGCTGGGAGGAAGGAGGCTGGGAGGAAGGAGGCTGGGAGGAGAGAGGCTGATCCCGGGGAAGGCTGGGAAGGGGAGGCTGATGCTGAGGGAAGCTGGAAGGAGAGAGGCTGATGCTGGGGGAGGCTGGAAGGAGAGAGGCTGAGGCTGGGAGGAGAGAGGCTGATGCTGGGGAAGGCTGATGCTGAGGGAGGCTGGGAGGGGAAAGCTGATGCTGGGGAAGGCTTGGAGGACGGAGGCTGGGAGGAGAGAGGCTGATCCTGGGGAAGGCTGGGAGAGGGAGGCTGATGCTGGAGGAGGCTGGAAGGAGAGAGGCTGATGCTGGGGAGGCTGGGAGAGGGAGGCTGATGCTGAGGGAGGCTGGGAGGAGGGAGGCTGGGAGAGGTAGGCTGAGAGAAGAGAGGCTGATGCACACACACACACACACACACGCGCGCACTGCACAACACACCACACACACACACACACACTGGGAACCACAA
The DNA here is from genome assembly GCF_048569485.1 of Anomaloglossus baeobatrachus. Taxonomy (NCBI): domain Eukaryota; kingdom Metazoa; phylum Chordata; class Amphibia; order Anura; family Aromobatidae; genus Anomaloglossus; species Anomaloglossus baeobatrachus. The sequence continues at coordinate 173,165,716 of NC_134362.1, forward strand.
ACAACTGCCCTACACAGACACCCACACACACAGACAACGCTGCACACACACAACACCCAACACACAAACACCGCGGCACACACAAATATACGCACATACCGCACAACACACACATTGCACAAAACATACCTCCCCCCAAAACACACCACACACACACAAACCGCGCAACACACACACAACGCTACAGACACACAGCGCTCCACAAACAACGCAACACACGCAACACACATACAACACCGCTCTCACCCCCCGTCACACCCAGACAACACCCAGAACATGTACAGCGCCTACACAAACACTTGGTAACTACAGACAACAACATCTCTCTCTATATATATATATATATATAACAAAAATCATACATGAACTACACAATACGTAAATTCTAGAATACCCGATGCGTAGAATCGGGCCACCTTCTAGTATATATATATATATATATATATATATATATATATAGATGTTGTTGTCTGTAGTTACCAAGTGTTTGTGTAGGGGCTGTACATGTTCTGGGTGTTGTCTGGGTGTGGCGGGGGGTGAGAGCGGTGTTGTTTGTGTGTTGCGTTGTGTGTGTTGCGTTGTTTGTAGAGCGCTGTGTGTCTGTAGTGTTGTGTGTGTGTGTTGCGCGGTTTGTGTGGGTGTGGGGTGTGTGTGTTTTGGGGAGGTATGTTTTGTGCAATGTGTGTGTTGTGCGGCATGTGCGTATATTTGTGTGTGCCGCGGTGTTTGTGTGTTGGGTGTTGTGTGTGTGCGGCGTTGTCTGTGTGTGTGGGTGTCTGTGTAGGGCAGTGTTTGTGGTTCCCAGTGTGTGTGTGGTGTGTTGTGCAGTGCGTGTGTGGCAGTGTGTGTGTGTGTTTTGGGGGGAGGTGTGCACCCCCCATCGTGCTCCATCCCCCATGCTGCGCATTCCCCATCGTGCTCCATCCCCCATGCTGCGCACTCGCAAACGTGCTCTATCCCCCATGCTGCGCACTCCCAAACGTGCTCCATCACCCATGCTGCGCACTCCCCATCGTGCTCCATCCCCCATGCTGCGCACCCCCCATCGTGCTCCTTCCCCCATGCTGCACACTCCCAATCGTGCTCCATCCCCCATGCAGCGCACTCCCCATCGTGCTCCATCCCCCATGCTGCGCACTCCCCATCGTGCTCCATCCCCCATGCTGCGCACCCCCCATCATGCTCCATCCCCCATGCTGCGCACCCCCCATTGTGCTCCACAGTCACACATCAGACAGTATACACGCACACATCTGATCGCATACACTCACACACACACCTCACTTCTCCCTGTGCCCACCGGTGGGCGGTCCCAGCAGCTGTGCTGCACGCCGTGCTCCTCTGCCGACACTCACAGATCCGATCGCATACACTCACACACACACACTCACACATCAGAATACACTCACACATCAGAACACACTCACGCACATCCGATTACATACACGCACACACACACTGATGATATCGCACATACGCGCTGACACAATCACAACATCCGGAGATACCACATGCTTCCGGCCATGTGATCCTCCAGTAGGTCCTGGAAGGTCACTGCACGCACAGTATCGCCGCCAAGAAGCAAGCGATATCACGGGATGTTGTGAGTATGTGGATGCGATCTGATGTGTGTGTGAGAGTGAGTGTGATCTGATGTGTGTGTGTGTGTGTGTGTGTCTGTTCTTATGTGTGTGTGTGTGTTCCGCCGCTGCAGGACGTGGATGCGATCTGATGTGTGTGTGAGGTGTGTGTGAGAGTGCGTGTGATCTGATGTGTGTGTGTGTGTCTGTTCTTATGTGTGTAGTGTGTGTGTGTTCCGCTGCGGCAGGACCTTGATGCACTCACCTCGGGGTGAGAGGCTACTCCGTGTGGGGGCGGAGCCTGGGCGAGCTGCCAATCCGTGTGGGGGGCGGAGCCGAGGCGAGCGGCCAATCCGTGCGGGGGGAGGAGCCGAGGCGAGTGGCCAATCCATGCGGGGGGGCGGGGCCATGGCGAGCCAAGCGGCCAATCCGCTGTTTGTCACCGTAAGGACATGGCCAATCCGTGCGGGGGGGGCGGACCCGAGGCGAGCGGCCAATCCGTGCGGGGGGGAGGAGCCGAGCCGAGGCGAGCGGCCAATCCATGCGGGGGGGGCGGGGCCATGGCGAGCCCAGCGGCCAATCCGCTGTTTGTCACCATAAGGACATGTCACGGTAAGGACACAATTTTGGAGCAAGACAGACAGACAGACAGAATAAGGCAATTTTATATATATATATATATATATATATATATTTATTTTTTTTAAATCATTGAGTAAAAGTGATGCTATACAATTGAAAAGCAATAATAGAGAAATAATATTCATAGAAAGATGGCTTAGTAGTTAAGAGCACATATTTTACCAAAAGCATAGCTTTTCTTAAATTATTAATAACGTATATTATATTTTTAATAATTGAGTATAAATGTTTCTATACAATTGAAATTCAATAATAGTTAGAGAAATAATATTCATAGAAAGATAGATTAGTAGTTAAGAGCACCTATTTTTCCAAAAGCATTGTTTTTTTCTTATAATTATTAGTAATGTATAATTTTTGATTGAGTATGTGTTGCTATATCATTGAAAAGCAATAATACTCATCAGAAGATGGCCTAGTAGTTAAGATCACTTTACCAACAGCATAGTTTTTATTATTATTATTATTATTATTATTATTATTATTATTATTATTATTAATAACAACATATGGTCTTAATATAGATTTTTTTTAATCACCGAGTAAAAGTGTTGTTATACAATTGAAAAGGAATAATAGAGAAATAATATTCATAGAAAGGTGGCTGAGTAATTAAAAGCACTAATCATGCTGAAAGCATAGTTTTTCTCATAACTATTAATAATGTATATTTTTTTTGTTGTAATAATTAAGTAAAAGTGATAATAGCTAGAGAAATAATGTTCATAGAAAGATGGCTTAGTAGTCAAGAACACATATTTTTACCAAAAGCTTAGTTTTTCTTACAGTTATTAATAATGTATAATCTTTTTTTAATCACTGAGTAAAAATGTTGCTATACAATTGAAAAGCAATAGTAAAGACTAATATTCATAGAAACATGGCTTAGTAGTTAAAAGCACATATTTTACCAAAAGCTTAGTTTTTCTTACAATTATTAATAATGTATGGTCTTAATGAAGATTTTTTTAATCGTTGAGTAAAAGTGTTGCTATACATTTGAAAAGCAATAGTAGAGAAATAATATTCATAGAAACATGGCTTAGTAGTTAAAAGCACATATTTTACCAAAAGCTTAGTTTTTCTTACAATTATTAATAATGTATGGTCTTAATGAAGATTTTTTTAATCACTGAGTAAAAGTGTTGCTATACAATTGACAAGCAATAGTAGAGAAATAATATTCATAGAAACATGGCTTAGTAGTTAAGAGCACCTATTTTACCAAAAGCTTAGTTTTTCTTACAGTTATTAATAATGTATGGTCTTTTTTTTAATCACTGCGTAAAAGTGTTGCTATACAATTGAAAAACAATAATAATAATAATTCTTACAATTATTAATAATGTATGGTCTTAATGAAGATTTTTTTATTCACTAAGTAAAAGTGTTGCTATACAATTGAAAAACAATAAAAGATAAATAATATTCATAGAAACATGGTTTACTAATTAAGAGCACCTTTTTTTACCAAAAGCATAGCTTTTCTTATAATTATTAGTAATGTATATTATTTTTAATCATTGAGTATAAATGTTGCTATACAATTGAAATGCAACAATAATAGAGAAATAATATTCATAGAAATATGGTCTAGTAGTTAAGAGCAACCTGTTTTTTTTACCAAAAAACATTTTTTTTTCTTATAATTATTAGCACTGCATAATTTTTGATTGAATATGTGTTGCTATATCATTGAAAAGCAATAATACTCATAGGAAGATGGCCTAGTAGTTAAGAGCCCTTTACCCAAAGCATAGTCCTTCTTCTTCTTCTTCTTCTTTCCTATAATTATTAGTATTGCATAATTTTTGATTGAATATGCGTTGCTATATCATTGAAAAGCAATACTACTGAAAGGAAGATGGCCTAGTAGTTAAGAGCCCTTTACCCAAAGCATAGTCCTTCTTCTTCTTCTTTCCTATAATTATTAGTATTGCATAATATTTGATTGAATATGCGTTGCTATATCATTGAAAAGCAATACTACTCAAAGGAAGATGGCCTAGTAGTTAAGAGCACTTTACCAAAAGCATAGTTTTTCTTATTATTATTAATAATGTGTGGTCTTAATATAGATTTGTGTTTGTTTTAATCTTTGAGTAAAAGTGTTGCTATACAATTGAAAAACAATAATAGAGAAATAATATTCATAGAAAGGTGGCTTAGTAGTTAAGAGCACTGATCTTATCGATAGCCCAGATTTTGTATTTTTTATTTTTCTTCAATCAGTGTTTCGTTTTAGAATGATATATGACATGTGTAGTATTTATTCTTTGCATTCCTACAGCCAGAGCAACACTCCGGAATTGTGAGGTTTCCAGGAATCAGAGAGATGTCTGCGGAATCCCATATTTTTCAGCTGCAGTTAAGTCGACATGTGAGTAAAGTTGAGAAGAATTCATTGAGGACTGCCCAGCATCTCCCTGCTGGGCCCTCTGACAGCTCTAAACAGATGTAGGTAATGGAAGAGTTTAGATTTTATGGCACTTTCAGGCAGGAGCTGAGTATATCAAAATGATAAACTGCTCAGACGAAGCTAAACTCACGAGCAGCAGCGCAATAATGGCACATTCAGTAATGTAACATTATTGTGTAAATCAAATGCCCCTGGCTTGTAAGATTACCAGCAGAAATCACCTGACTGGCGCGTGGGAGACTGGAGCTACCAGATTTTACTAAGCACTTAAGAGACTGCGAGCAATGGGGGGGACCGCAGCATTCCTTCTGAAATATTCCTTCATATTTTCACATCAGTGGGCAGTACACAGCTGGGTCTGACATTCTAGAAAGTATTTAATAAAAGTATCCTGATAGGGCGCGAAGGTCGAGCAACTTTTTATTTCTTTAATTAAAATCTTTATTAACCTAAGTCTATCATGTCATCTGACAGGGCTGGCGAGCAAAAAAGAAAACAATCTCTGTGTGTTACATGGTGGAGGATACAAGGCAGTACGGGGGAACGGATTAATAAAAAAATAATTTGCATCAAAGGGCCCCAAAAAATGATAGGGCCCCAAAATATATTGTGGAGTACCACTCTCATGTGACAGGGGAGATCTCTTTTGACGATAAGTAATCACATAGTTGTAGGATAGGTGATAACGTCTTGATCGTTGGGTATCGGACCACTGAGACCAGCATCAATCGGCTGAACCAAGTTTGGATGTTATTCTCTATCCATTGGAAAGGTGTCATGATCAAAATTGGAGGATAATGATGGATAGGGGCCCCTATGCTCTCCCTCACGCTAGGAGTCCTATGGTATCCCTATATTCAGGGATACTCCTGGTGGTGGAGATGCCTGAGCCCCGCTCCTAGCCCTACCTAATCTGATTTCCCCCTCCTCATGCCACCAGGGAAGAACAGAGACAAGCTATCTTCATCAGGTGGAATCCACCTGATGAAGATAGCTTGTCTATTGAAACGTGTTGTGGCCATAGAGGGCAATAAAGGTTTGTTCTTTTAAGTACCGAAGTTTCCTCATTCCTAGTGCTCTGGTTGACCGCTTCCTGTTCAGTCCAATATATGTTCTATTCCCTATGAGGGATTAATGGCAGGAGCAGCTCCGGAATCCTTTATATTCCCTGATCTAAGGACTGGTTGGTGCCGGGTAACTTTGCGATCCGCCAGGACCTGCGGTGACGTGACTCCTTGTGATCAGCCACATGACCGACCTTGGATCACGCCCATAGAGTGACGGATGCGGAAGCCACCGGCGCCCATCTTCAGCCAGCTTACCAGTGGTCTTATCCATTTTATCCGCTGCTGTGCAGGGGTGTGCAACCCTTTCAGGTGAGCGCTGACACAATGCACACACACACACACACACACACATATACACACACACACACACACACACACACACATATATACACACACACATACACACACACACATGATAAGACAATAAGAGATTCAGGAGGAAAACAAGAGCAGGAAGGGAGCAACAAAAGACAACTGTGATAAACTCCATAACAACACAATGCAACTAGAGCTACAAGCAAAAGATAGTCTGTGACAACACACCAGACCAACTAAGAGAAACTATAGCTGGTATAGGAGGAAGTACCAAGCCAGTATATATAGTTGGGGAGCAGATGTGATAGGCTTCCTCACAACATGTGATCAAAAAGAACAAATAAGCAGACTAGCAGAGGTTAATTCTTACTAGCCTGACCAGACCTAATCTGATTTCCCCCTTCTCCTGCCACCAGGGAAGGACGGGGCAGGAGTGTGATATTAAATACAGATGAAGACAGACAAGGGAAAACCAAAACTCTGACATACATGCACGCAGAGAATAAGACATTATGAGATTCAGGAGGAAAACAAGAGGAGGAAGGAAGCAACAAAAGCCAACTGGGGTAAACTCAACTACACAATGCAACCAGAACTACAAGCACCAGATAGTCTCTCATGGGTGTCTCACGAGTGACAGACAGTCATGGGGTTTCTGGATAGAGAAGGTCACTGCATTTTTTCCCTGACTTTCTATTGTTCCTGCTGTTAGTATTAATTGTACTAGGTAGCTTTCCTGCTACGTTTTCTTCTCCTCCCATTTAGGACCGAGCGGAGCTCTCCTTTCATCCAGCTAATAATTATCAGTATTCGCCATGTGCTTAAATACCCCCATCTTCCCTGGACTTGTGCTGGGAATATTATTCAGTTCATTCACGTTCTGGTTGCAAGCATCCGGCTTGTACTCAATTGTGGTATTGTTGCTGATGCTTTGCTGAAATTTTACCTGAGTCATCTGTGGGTAATTAGTTAATGAATTTTTCCCCTGTGTACTTCGTTGAGTCTTCTTTAGTGTTAAGTGGCGTTGACATAGAGCTTATCCTATCCACTCCCTATTTAGGGCCCAGCACCAGGGAAACCTAGGGTCAGGTATCTGGCTAAGCACATAGGTGAGGAACCTATCTAAGGCAGTGAAGGACCCCAGGAACCAGCGGTAGGTTTGGTCAGGGGGTCACCATCTCCCCCTTGCCTAGACCCAGGGTTCCCCTTATCTTCCCTTTCTCCGTTTGCTTGGTACTTCCCCATACCTAGCGTGACAGTCTGGGACACCACACCTCACCAGACCAACTAAGATAAACTATAGCTAGCATAGGAGGAAGGACCCAGCCAGTATATACAGGCGGGGAGCAGATGTGATAGGCTCCCTCACAACAGGTGACAAAATAGAGCAAACAAGCAGACTAGCAGAGATTAACTCTTTCTATCCTGCCTATGAATCTTCACACAGCGGGTTGATACCTGAGTCTGCCTGTTTTGATCCATGACACCAAAGAATCTCTCAGGTGGAGTGTCAGAATCTGCAATCTGAACAGAACCTGACACCACCATGACAGTTGGCGAAGTTAGTGAAAATCTCTGTGTGACAGAAGGAGATAACTTCCCGATTGCTGGGGGTCCGTCCAACCATTGGGACCCCCATCATTCCCTAGAACAAGGCCTGTGAATAGGGTTATGATTGATCATGTGCTTTGCCGCTCCATTCATTCTTAACAGGAATGTCAAAGTTGAACGTTGTGCTTGGTTATCTCTGGCCGGCCCTTTAAAGAATGAAGGGATAAGCAGAGCACATGGTTGACCACCACTGCATTCACATGGGGGCTCTCCTTGGTTTTTGGGATCAGTGGGGATCCCCCTCAGGATCAGGATATTATTCCTTATCCTACGAATAGGGTTTAACTTCTTGGTACAACCTCTTTAAGGTCACATCCAGGACCGAATAAAAAATGGTGCCGTAACCTTGGCCAACGGCCTACACAATATAGAGGCATTCTCATTGACTACTACTGTATGTGGCCATTGTACAGAGAGGGCTCAGCTTAGATTGGGCCTACCATCTTTCCTTTTAAATACAGAATTCCCCTCCTGTGAGGGCTGGAAATTTTTCCAAGTCTTAAGGAATGGATATCAAAAAGTGGAAACATTCTGTTATTTTCTGTAGTGCCTCTTCTCCTCGTATATATGTCCCAACCATGGACAAAAAATTGGTGGTGTCTTCTTCCAAGTAGCATCTTCTTCTTCTCTTTCTTCTCCTTCTCCTAATATTACTACCCAGATATACTATATCTAGTGATGCTTGTACACTTGTAAAATAATAATAATAATAATAATAATAATAATAATAATAATAATAATAATAATAATAATTATTATTATTATTATCATTATTATTTAATAATTATTATTATTTATTATTTATTTTTATTAGGGTTTTTTAAGTTGAGTTACTTTTTAAATATTATAAACAAGATACATTATATCTAGTGATGCTTGTATACTTGTAAAATAATAATAATAATAATTTAAAAAATAGTTATGTTACTTTTTAAGTATTACAAACTGAATATATTATATCTAGTGATGCTTGTGTACTTGTAAAATACAACTACTACTACTTCTACTACTACTAGTAATAATAATAATAATAATAATAATTATTATTATTATTATTATTATTATTAGTTTTTTTAAGTTGAGATGCTCTTTAAATATTACAAACCAGATGCACCATATCTAGTGATGCTTGTATACTTATAAAATAATAAAAATATTCTTCTTCTTCTTCCTCTTCTTCCTCTTCTTCTTCTTCTTCATAATAATAATAATAATAATATTTAAAATACTTGAGTTACTCTTTAAATATTACAGACTGGATATATTATATCTAGTGATGCTTGTATACTTGTAAAATAATAATAATAATAATAATATTTTTAAAAAAATAGTTATGTTACTTTTTAAGTATTACAAACTGGATATATTATATCTAGTGATGCTTGTATACTTGTAAAATACAACTACTACTACTACTACTACTACTACTTCTGCTACTACTAGTAATAATAATAATAATAATAATAATAATAATAATAATAATTATTATTATTAATATTAGTAGTAGTTTTTTTAAGTTGAGATGCTCTTTAAATATTACAAACCAGATGCACCATATCTAGTGATGCTTGTATACTTATAAAATAATAAAAATATTCTTCTTCTCCTTCTTCTTCATAATAATAATAATAATAATAATAATAATATTTAAAATACTTGAGTTACTCTTTAAATATTATAAACTGGATATACTATATATAGTGATGCTTGTATATATGTATAATAATAATAATAATTATTATTATTATATTGATTTTTTTAAGTTGAGCCACTCTTTAAATATTATAAACCGTATACCCTATACCTAGTGATGCTTGTATATTGTACTTGTACAGACATTACAAGTTTTTTGAGCAGTCAAAACAATCAAACACTTTTCTCCCCTGGTCACGACTTACAATTAGAATTCTCAGAGATCTATTATTCTTCGTAAAGCAAAACAATAAATATTCCTTCCATTATTGATTATGGTCCGCGGGCCTATGGTTGAATGCTATTCATTTACACAATAGGATGTGAATACATAATTGGCTCTGCTATGTCTGGCATATGGTAAATCCCCCACTCACGCCGCTTTATTGCAGAACAGGAGCGATGTGTATTGTTGCATTAGTTACATGCGTGTAATGAAACACTCAATAAAATGGAGGCATTTCTCCGGCACTGTCACATTTGTTACATTTTTTCAGGAATCTTTTCCAATCACAAATTATTCTCTCAAGGTCACACTTCATAATTCCTTGGTTTAAAGGGACAGTTCACCTAAAGGAAAAAAAAAACACCTCCCTCAAAATAGAATAAATTTCTTATAAATAACAAAGGGTCGTTATAAATTGTACAGAATCTTCTAGATTTCTGCTGGCAAATAAGGGATTAGATCTTTCGGCAATGGGAATTACTGGGCGATTCCTATTGTATCATCCCTTTATTAATTGTTATAAAACATATTCTGCGTTTCCTTTGATGTATTTTTTTATATCCCGTTTCTTTTTCTGGGTTGAATAAGGCTGCTAATGCAAATCCCACTAAAGTTATCACCAAGCAAGCAAATTTGTCCTTAAAGGGGACTGTTCACCTTTGAGGACATTTTTTTTTTAACTTTTTTTTTAATTAAGATTACAATTATTTTCACAAGTTTCATTAAAATTTAGCACTATTTACCTTCTATAGCCTATGTGTTGCCTCATTAGTGCTTCTCTGCAGAATGAGTTAACTGAGAATCCATCAGTGAGCTCATTAAAATAGTCTCTTTCTGAGATTTGTGACCACAGATCACATCAAACTTCTATGTGAAAAAAGAGCCCGCACAGTTGTTAATGAAACTCAATTGCAAAAATTATTTTTTTTTATCCCCAAATATATGTATTTAATTAAAAAACAATACCCATATTGTCTCCAAAGGTGGACCACCCCTTTAAATGCTATAAAATAGTCATATTGTTTACCACCACAACAACAAATAAAGGATTCTATCTGCAACATGTCTAACCATTACCAACCAGAGAAGATAAAGAGGATTTTTTTTATTGAGTATTGTTTTTCAGTGTGTACTGACCTGTAGTACACTAGAGAAGAAGCTGGGAAAGAACTGGCCTCGTTTATCTCTTAGGGTCTGTGCACATGTTCAGTTTTTGGATGCCGAAATTTCTGCGACATTTCTGCATATCTTCGCTGGAAAAAAACGTGCGTCTTGCCATATTCTCAGTGCATTTTTCACCTGAATTATTTTTGGACACCAATGAATGCTATTGAGATAGATAATAGATAGAGATAGCTATTACAGATAGATAGAGAGAGCGATAGATAGAAAGATAGATAGATAGACGGATGGATAGATGGATAGATAGATAGATAGATAGATAGAGGGATAGATAGATAGAGAGATAGAGGGATGGATAGATAGATAGATAGATAGATAGATAGATAGATAGATAGATAGATAGATAGATAGATAGATAGAGGGATAGATAGATAGATAGATAGATAGATAGATAGATAGATAGATAGATAGATAGATAGATAGATAGATAGATAGAGGGATAGATGGATAGATAGATAGATAGATAGATAGATAGATAGATAGATAGATAGAGGGATAGATATATAGATGGATGGATAGATAGATAGATAGATAGATAGATAGATAGATAGATAGATAGATAGATAGATGGATGGATAGATAGAGGGATAGATGGATAGATAGATAGATGGATAGATAGATGGATAGAGGGATAGATAGAGGGATAGATAGATGGATAGATAGATGGATAGATAGATGGATAGAGGGATAGATAGAGGGATAGATAGATGGATAGATAGATGGATAGATAGATGGATAGAGGGATAGATAGAGGGATAGATAGATATAGATATAGATAGATACTGTAGATAGATACTGTAGATAGATGGATAGATAGATAGATAAAATCAATAGATAGATAAGATAGATAGATAGATAGATAGATAGATAGATAGATAGATAGATAGATAGGTAGATGGATGGATGGATGGATGGATAGATAGATAGCTGGATGGATAGATGGAGAGATGGATAGATGGAGGGATAGAGGGATAAATAGAGGGATAGATAGATATAGAGATAGATAGATGGATAGATACTGTAGATAGATGGATGGATAGATAGATAGATAGATAGATAGATAAGATGGATAGATAGATAGATAGATAGATAGATAGATAGATAGATAGATAGATAGATAGATAGAGAGATAATTGCACACCCCAACATATAATTAAATTGCACCCTGTGGAGCTTATAACACCGCTGTTTATGATTAAATAAATACATACATTAAATAAAATAAATAAAGATAAAGCAGATAGCTGGGGGCTAATATTATCAGGCTGGGAAGATCCATGGTTATTGGGCCTTTCCTGGCCTAAAAATTGCAGCCCACAGTTGCCTCAAAAGGGAAGCATCATATTATTATTATTATTATTATTATTTATTATAGCGCCATTTATTCCATGGCGCTTTACATGTGAAAGGGGTATACAGAATAGGGGCAAGTACAATAATCATCAACAATACAAAGCACAGACAGGTACAGGAAGAGAGAGGTCCCTGCCCGCGAGGGCTCACAGTCTACAGGGGATGGGTGAGGATACAGTAGGTGAGGGTAGAGCTGGTCTGGCGGCGCTGTATCAGATAGCCCTGGTGCAGTGGCAATCAGGGTAATGGTAGTTGCGGTTAATGTCAGCTGGCATCATGCCCAGGGGTTAGTAATAGAGAGGCGTCTATCAGACACTCCCATTACTAACTCAGTAAGTGAAAAGACAAAAACACACAGTCACAAAAATACTTTATTTGAAAAATCACTCCTCCACAGCTCCCTTATTCACGTTTTATTAAAAAAAAAAGCAAAACAGGCAGGTCTGACGTAGTCCAAGGTTTTCACTCCAGTCCACAAATGGAAGCAAGAAAACATAAAAAGAGATTAACAAAAACAAGAGCCTGTCCCTCGTTCACCAATTTATTAGAAATCCGAGTTCCCAGGTCCGATGCAGTTCTCACGATGTATATGTAGATTACTATGGAGCATCAGAACAAGGCTCAGAACGAGGCTCCAAAGACTTTGAGCAGCAGCCTCTCTTGGCTCACGCTGCGCTCAGTGAGATGTTACCAATTGGCTCCTGCGCTATTGATGCCTGTGCATTTCAGAAAATCTCATTCATTTTGCGTGTGCTATAAAATGTTGCATTTTTTAGTGCAAAAAAAAACAAAGACGCAAAATTGCAATGTGTGAACATGCCCTTAGGGAGAGTTTGTAGATCTTTCTTTTTCTGAGCCCCTGTAAACTGATTTATTACCACACACCAAGTCAAAGTTGAATGTATCCGGAAACAACACATCTGTGAAAGCCAAAATGAATAATGAAACCCAAGTACAAAAATGATATTTTAGCACCAAATTCATGATTAAATAAATACATTTTTGATAATCAGCCAAGGTAAAGCAGATAGCTGGAGGCTGATATAATCAGGCTGGGAAGGTCCATGGTTTGTTGGCCCTTCCTAGCCTAAAAATAGCAGCCTGCAGCTGCCTCACAAGTGAAGCATAACATTACATGCCCCAATTCTCTGGTGCGGTGGCAATTGGAGTAATGGTAGTTGGGGTTGATGTCAGTTATGTAGTGTCAGTGTAGTGTAAATGTGGCGCCCCTGAGGCTTCCGTCGCCACAGAGATATTGCACCTCAGCCAGAGGTGTGATGTCCCATCCTGGTAAGAATCCATACATGTAAGCGGAAGACGAACTACCTGAACTGAAAATAGCCCCTTTTTGCCCTACTTCCTTTTTGAAGATGACACCCTTCCTGAATTCCTGCCCCTTTTGCTTTGCAAAGATGTCTCTACCCCCCCCCCACTGTTTATGTTTCACCGGGCCACTGGCCTTGAAGTGGCCGGTGTGTAGAGTGTAAATAATGTCTTGATGAATAACCAGGCCACTGGACGTTAGGTGGTTGGTACATTGCAGTTTGAAAGACACTTGGGCCACTGGACTATGAGTGGCCAGAACTGCTTATTGTATATAGTTGCACCCGTTGTGCCCCCTACCAGAATTATGGTGGGCAAGCACCTTGAGAAAAGGTTGTGCATTGGACTGCAAAGTGCACTAGAGACTCTAAAGTTTGTTCACCTGTTATGCAACGTTCAAGTGAAAGTGATTTCCATAAAGGGATGAAAAGTTATTGTTATTTTTGCATTACAAAAATGTTGCAGTTAACACCACTGTATTGTTGTTTCAGCCCGCGGATGTGCTGGGATTTGCTGTGGGGGAGTGTGGCGCCCTTGAGGCTTCCGTCGCCACAGAGATATTGCACCTCATCCAGAAGTGTGATATCCCATCCTGGGTGAGAATGGGGTCATCTACCGGACCACAGACTAAACTTGCACACACCAATTCGTAGGCATACACTGGGTCAGGGATAGTGGCAGCAACTCCCATAGATGTATTCATGGGGCCGTAAGTCCCATTTCTGGTTCCAATAGTGTGGATGGGACCTAGTCAGTGGGTGTGTGGGAGGAGTCAGAAAGTGAGAGTAAAGAAGGGAACTAGGAAGTTCAAAGTCCGTTAGACAAGCAGACAGAGGGAGAAGGAGAGGGAGGTAGTTACCTTAGGAGAGTGAAGGAGAAAAGTCTGAGGACAAAGTGACAGACGGAAGTTCCTGGTGGAGATCCTGGGGTCTAGTTAGGCCCAGGTGACACCGAGAAAGAAAGGATCCCAGGGCCGTGGAAGGGTATATTGGCTCGTGGCCTGTTCCACTGAAAGATCGGGTGGTGGAATCTGGCTGCATTCAGGGACGGTCCACAGACAGAGGGAAGAAAGACAATTCCTCAAAAGAAACACCGAAGTCTCGGGGGTGGTTGCAAGCGTCCAGGGCCACAACCCACCACAGATCCCCGGTGAAGGGGGCAAGATATAACTGCGATTAGCCCCCTTTGTACAGGCCCTGTGGTGGAGGCCAAGACCAGCTCAGCTAAAACAGTCAAGGCTAAGAAGTCAGTCAGGAAAGGACACAAAGAGGGGTGCACCGGTACTGGCCCTTGAGCTACCCGGGATCGGCGGAGGTCCCTGACAGTGGATCCCGGCATACTGTGGGCAGCCGGACAGCTGCCGAATTGAGACCAAGCAGTGAGTAAAGACCTTAACTGCAAGCCTTGTGTCGTCTCCTCTATACTGCCCTGTCGGCCCTGCACCTCAATCACAGCACACAACACCATAGAACCTACAAAGTACCAAAGGTTGTCCCGAGGTATCCGCCCTACTTGTGGAGAGCAAGCAACATCTCAGCTGCTATAACATCAGCCCCGGAGGTCCCTTCCAGCAGTTGTGGCCCTAAAGAGCTGCAATTTACCACAGGTGGCGTTACGAATAGTGATGAGCGAGTACTAAAAAGCTCGGGTGCTCGAAGCTCGGGCCGAGCATCCCAAGATACTCGTGTACTCGGGCCGAGCAACGAGCCCAATGTTATCCTATGGGAGACCCGAGTATTTTTGTGAAATGACCCCCCGGCAGCATGGAGAAACCCTAAAAATGTCACAAAAGTCTCAGAAGAGTGCTCAAATGACATGGCAACAGCATGGGGAAGACCCCTTGAAGCATTTATCACTGAAAAGTCACAGCTGTGAACAATTTTGTCCGCGTTTTACGCCATTTTTACGGACTCACCAGAAAACCTTCCAAAATGACCCCAAAATGATTTTTCATGGCGGAAATGTTAAGGGCACATACCCAATAGTGAGATAGAGCTGGTGTATGTTACTTTTTGAGATTAATACATGAAAGATTTTACGTGAAAACATTGTGTGGCACTCCGATGTCCCTGAGAAGAGACGTACATGAAGGCCTCTTGAGTCTAATGTGCCCATTTTGAGGAAGTGAGTCTTTGTAGTATTTTCCTTTGCCAGGGCAGTCCAAAATTGTGAGGTTCACCAATGCCCCTGCATACAGACGTGCATGAGGGCCTGTAAACCTGAAGTGCCCATTGGAAGGAAGTGGGTCTATTGTAGTATAGCCCTTAGGCAGGGCAGCCAAAAATTGGGAGGCTCCACGTTGTCCCTGGGTAGAGACGTGCATGAGGGCCTTTAAACCTGAAGTGCCCATTGTAAGGAAGTGGGTCTATTTCAGTATAGCCCTTTGCCAGGGCAGCCAAAAATTGGGAGGCTCCACATTGTCCCTGGGTAGAGACGTGCATCAGGGCCTCAAAACATTAAGTGTCCATTTTAAGGAAGTGGGTGTATTATAGTATAGCCCTTAGGCAGGGCAGCCAAAAATTGGGAGGCTCCACGTTGTCCCTGGGTAGAGACGTGCATGAGGGCCTCAAAACATTAAGTGTCCATTTTAAGGAAGTGGGTGTATTATAGTATAGCCCTTAGGCAGGGCAGCCAAAAATTGGGAGGCTCCACGTTGTCCCTGGGTAGAGACGTGCATGAGGGCCTCAAAACATTAAGTGTCCATTTTAAGGAAGTGGGTGTATTATAGTATAGCCCTTAGGCAGGGCAGCCAAAAATTGGGAGGCTCCACGTTGTCCCTGGGTAGAGACGTGCATGAGGGCCTCAAAACATTAAGTGTCCATTTTAAGGAAGTGGGTGTATTATAGTATAGCCCTTAGGCAGGGCAGCCAAAAATTGGGAGGCTCCACGTTGTCCCTGGGTAGAGACGTGCATGAGGGCCTCAAAACATTAAGTGTCCATTTTAAGGAAGTGGGTGTATTATAGTATAGCCCTTAGGCAGGGCAGCCAAAAATTGGGAGGCTCCACGTTGTCCCTGGGTAGAGACGTGCATGAGGGCCTCAAAACATTAAGTGTCCATTTTAAGGAAGTGGGTGTATTATAGTATAGCCCTTAGGCAGGGCAGCCAAAAATTGGGAGGCTCCACGTTGTCCCTGGGTAGAGACGTGCATGAGGGCCTCAAAACATTAAGTGTCCATTTTAAGGAAGTGGGTGTATTATAGTATAGCCCTTAGGCAGGGCAGCCAAAAATTGGGAGGCTCCACGTTGTCCCTGGGTAGAGACGTGCATGAGGGCCTCAAAACATTAAGTGTCCATTTTAAGGAAGTGGGTGTATTATAGTATAGCCCTTAGGCAGGGCAGCCAAAAATTGGGAGGCTCCACGTTGTCCCTGGGTAGAGACGTGCATGAGGGCCTCAAAACATTGTTCCCATTGCAAAGGAGCGGGTCTCCTGTCGTTGTAATGTCCATTCTGCAAAGAATGGGCGAAAAAATTTACCACTGGGGGTATACCTGAAACAAAGGCCTAAGTATTGCAATTTGTAACGGTCATCATCATGGTGGCGCATGAGGAGAAGGAGGAGGAGTCCAGCGATTATCCAAAGTCCAGAAGTGTGTACCCATGGGTGAGTGGAGGTACATGGCAAACTTTAATTTCCGCTCTCATTTGCTGGTGGTGTGGTGAAGTCTGGCCCAATCCAACCCTTGTTCATCTTGATCAGAGTCAGCCTGTCAGCATTTTCAGTTGACAGGCGGGTGCGTTTATCTGTAATGATTCCACCTGCGGCACTAAAAACACGCTCTGACAAAACGCTAGCAGCAGGGCAGGCCAGGACTTCCAAGGCGTAGAGAGCCAATTCATGCCACGTGTCCAGCTTGGATACCCAATAATTATAAGGCACAGAGGAATGTCGGAGTACTGTTGTTCGATCTGCAAGGTACTCCTTCAGCATCTGGGCAAACTTAGGATTTCTTGTGGCACTACCCCGCACCTCAGGGGCTGTGGTACGTGAGGGGCTGAGAAAACTGTCCCACATCTTAAAGACTGTTCCCCTACCTCTGGCGGATTGGACTTGTGCCTCTCTCGGCTGTACGCCTTGGTTGTCCACTGATTCATGACCTATGCCGCTAGCGTTTTGTGAGGGGAATGCTTTGCCTACTTCCGTGAGTATGGCCTTCCGAAAATGCTGCATTTTGGTTGACCTCTCCTCCACGGGAATAAGAGACAAAAAGTTCTCCTTGTAGCGTGGGTCTAACAGTGTTACCAACCAGTAATGATTGTCGGCCAAGATGTTCTTAACGCGAGGGTCACGAGACAGGCAGCTTACCATAAAGTCAGCCATGTGCGCCAGACTCTTAACAGCCAGGACTTCAGTAGCCTGACCAACAAGATGACTGAACATGCTGTCCTCCTCCTCCTCCTCCTCCTCCTCCTCATCTACCCTGTCCTCTGGCCAGCCACGCTGAACCGAGGATATGACTGGTGTGCATGTCATATCCTCAATTTGGCCGGAGAGTTGCTCCATGTCTTCATCCTCCTCCTCGTCATAGTCCTCCACTGCACGTTGTGATGAGACGAGGCTGGGCTGTGTGTTATCACCCACACCCACTACTGTTTCTTGCTGCAACTCATCGCGCTCCGCCTGCAATGCATCATGTTTGTTTTTCAGCAGAGACCGTTTTAGAAGGCAGAGTAGCGGTATGGTGACGCTAATAATGGCGTCATCACCACTCACCATCTTGGTGGAGTCCTCAAAGTTTTGGAGGATGGTACATAGGTCTGACATCCATCTCCACTCCTCAGGTGTTATGTGTGGAGTTTGACCCATTTCCCGACGGCTTAGGTGATGCAGGTACTCAACAACTGCCCTCTTCTGCTCACATATCCTGACCAACATGTGCAGAGTTGAATTCCAACGCGTGGGGACATCACACACCAGTCTGTGAGCCGGAAGATGCAAACGGCGCTGAAAGCCGGCAAGGCCGGCTGAAGCAGTAGGTGACTTTCGAAAATGTGCAGACAGGCGGCGAACTTTTACCAGTAGATCAGACAGCTCTGGGTATGACTTTATAAACCGCTGAACCACGAGGTTGAGCACATGGGCCACGCATGGAACATGTGTCAGCTGGCCTCGCCTCAAAGCCGCCACCAGGTTCCGGCCATTGTCACACACGACCTTTCCTGGCTTTAGGTTCAGAGGTGTGAGCCAGTGATCTGCCTGCTGTTTCAGAGCTGTCCACAGCTCTTCTGCATTGTGGGGTTTGTCACCTATGCAGATTAGCTTCAGAACAGCCTGTTGCCGCTTCGCCGAGGCAGTGCTGCAGTGCTTCCAGCTTGTGACTGGTGTGGAGGGCACAGTGGATGAGGATGCGCAGGAGGAGGAGGAGGCTGAAGAGCATGACATTCCGGAGCTGTAGAGTGTGGGTGAAACACTGACTGAGGTAGGGCCTGCAAACCTTGGTGTGGGAAGGACGTGTTCCGTCCCTCGCTCAGACTGGGTCCCAGCTTCCACAATATTAACCCAGTGTGCCGTCAACGAGATGTAGCGGCCTTGCCCACAAGCACTTGTCCATGTGTCTGTGGTTAGGTGGACCTTGGGTGAAACAGCGTTGTTCAGGGCACGTGTGATGTTTTGTGACACGTGGTTATGCAACGCGGGGACGGCACACCGGGAGAAATAGTGGCGGCTGGGGACCGAGTAACGTGGGACAGCTGCCGCCATCAGGTCACGGAATGCTTCAGTCTCCACCAGCCTAAAAGGCAACATTTCCAGCGCAAGCAGTCGCGAAATGTTAGCATTTAGAACTGTGGCATGTGGGGTGTTGGCAGTGTATTTGCGCCTGCGTTCAAAGGTTTGCTGAATGGATAACTGAACGCTGCGCTGGGACAAGGACGTGCTTGATGATGGTGTTCTTTCTGCGTAGGCAACTGCAGGTGCAGGAGTGGAGGAGGCTTGTTCGCAGGCAGCATGGACAGAGGATTGGCTCGCATGCACAACCAGCGAAGACGTAGCAGTGACATCAGCAAGCACTGCTCCTCGACTCTGTTGTACTTCCCACAAAGTCGGGTGCTTGGCTGACATGTGCCTGATCATGCTGGTGGTGGTCAGGCTGCTAGTTTTGGTACCCCTGCTGATGCTGGCACGGCAGGTGTTGCAAATGGCCTTTTTTGAATCATCTGGATCCAACTTAAAAAACTGCCAGACTCGGGAAGACCTAACATTTGTACAGGCACCTTGTGTCGTCGTGTTGTTCCGGGGAACGGTTGCCTGACTTCTGCCTGGGGCCACCACCCTGCTTCTTACTGCCTGTTGTGATGCTACGCCTCCCTCCCCCTGTGCACTGCTGTCCTCGCTCTGCATATCCTCCTGCCAGGTTGGGTCAGTTACTGGATCATCCACCACGTCGTCTTCCTCTTCCGCACCCTGCTCCTCCTCCTGACTTGCTGACAATTGTGTCTCATCATCGTCCACCACTTGTTGAGACACGTTGCCAACTTCGTGAGAACGTGGCTGCTCAAATATTTGGCCATCTGTACAGACGATCTCCTCATGACCCACTTCAATATGAGCTGGCGAGAGGCCAGAATGTGTGAATGGAAACGTGAACAGCTCTTCCGAGTGTCCAAGTGTGGGATCATTAATGTCCGAGGAGGACGTGTACTCAGCCTGGTGGTAGGAAGGAGGATCAGGTTCAGAAATGTGCGGTGCAGTATCACGGCTACTGACACTTGACCGTGTGGAAGACAGAGTGTTTGTGGTGGTGCCAATCTGACTGGAAGCATTATCTGCTATCCAACTAACAACCTGTTGACACTGGTCTTGGTTCAAGAGCGGTGTACTGCTGCGGTCCCCAAGAATTTGGGACAGGACGTGCGAGCGACTAGATGTGGCCCTTTGTTGTGGCGAAATTAGAGCTTGCCCACGACCTCGGCCTCTGCCTGCACCACCATCACGTCCACTTCCTTGTTCCTTGCCAATGCCCTTGCGCATTTTGCAATGCTGTGCACTGAGTGCTGACGTGTATATTCACTACTTGTGCGTTATATCAAAGTGTGTGGAAATTGCACACAAGTGCACCTGTACGCTGCCACCAACAGGCACACACGTGCGGTTTTAAAAACCAAGCACGGACGCAATAATAACCTAACAGGTTTTTTTGGGGAGCGACAATTACAGACAAGTCAGACACTATCTGGACTGTTTTACACTGTGTACACCAGCCCCAGATATGATGAAGGCTGGTATACGGTCACCACTACCCTGCCTGCCTGCCTGCCTGTATACTGGTACAATAGTCCTGACAAGGACTCTTTTGGTCACTAGCCTGTATTCAGACCTGGCTATACCCTGCCTGTATATAGCAACAGTAGTCCTGAGAAGGACTCTGCTACTGTACTCCGACCTGGCTATACCCTGCCTGCCTGTATACAACTAGAATAGTCCTGAGAAGGACTTTTGGTCACACTGTTTGCAGCCCTGCAACTGAAAAAGCTATAAAGGGCCGCAAAGCTTTTCCTGAATCAGCGACACTCTCCCTGCACTGACAGTCTGGATAGCTGTGAGCAGAGCACAGCGCGCCGGCCGATATAAAGGCTCGGTCACGCTGTGCAGGCCGGCCAATCACTGCAATTCCACAACTAACAGGGCTGTGGCATTGCAGTGGTCTGCCAGCCAATCCCTGCATGAGGGCTGGCTCTCAAAAGAGCGCCAACATGCAGGGATGAAGACCACGAGTACAGCACGAGTATCGCGAGATTACTCGGTCCCCGCCGAGCAGCCCGAGTACAGCGATACTCGTGCGAGTACCGAGCAGTGACAAGCATGCTCGCTCGTCACTAGTTACGAATCTTTCATAAACTTTATTATAATCATCACCCCCATAGCCGCCATATTAACTGACTCCATCAGGGTCACGGAGTCGGGCCCCGCCACCGCTGACTACCCAGGACTAGTCCGGCCTGACACCGAGTCACCTAAGGCCCTGGGGTGGGCGAGTCAAAAAGGAAAAAAAAAATAGCTTAAATTTCCAAACAAGCATTAATTGGTCTCACTGGTATTACATATATTTTGGGGGATTTTTTATGAGAAATTCTTTGCAACATTATTAACCCCTTTAGTCATAAACTCTAGCAGCAATATCGTACTTTGGGGATATTTCCATTAATTGATGCTGAAGAAGAGATTCCCTTTGGTTTAGACTTTTGATAAAGATGAGAAGAAACGCGTTGGAAATCGAGACTGACAACCAGACAACAAGCTCCTAAATAATGCCAGCGCTCGGCGCCTCGGGCGAAGTAATTTTCTTTGTGTCAGCTCTTATCAGGAATTATATGTAAACATATGAGGAGTGTGCACTGAATTGAGGTGCATTAGACTAAGAACTGAAGGTGTTTAAATATTTGCATGTGGCCGAGAATTATATTGAAATAAGGTGTCAATTTAGGGAGGGAAGATGGAAAAAGCTGACTCAGAAGTGTAAAGCAAGATGCAGGGAGAAGGAAATGAGGATTATACAGTGTATTAACCTTTTCCATGCTGAAAAAGACAAAACCCTGGGTCTTAAAGGGGAGCTTTAGGATAAATTTAATGCTTAAACCAGTGGTATGACTGTATAGATCCTAGCCTAACAATAAAAATGACACCTGTTTTGTAGTAATCCGATGTACCAGTGCTGAGAAATCAAGCTTGGAAAGTTGCATGCAAATAAGCCTCTAAGTGCATTGGGGGCGTGTCAATTTACTCCAAGGGTTAATTTGCATGAAGCTTCAAAGCTCCATTTCTCAGCACTGGTACATCGGATTACTACAAAACAGGTGTCAATTTTATTGTTATGCTAAAACCTATACAGTCATGCCATTGGTTTAGGTACATGCAAATTAGCTTGGAAGTGCATTGGGGGTGTGTCAATTTATTCCATAGATAGGTTAATTTGCATGAAGCTTCAAAGATCGATTTCTCAGCACTGGTACATCGGATTACTACAAAACAGGTGTCATTTTTATTGTTATGCTAGGATCTACACAGTCATTCAACTGGTTTATATAATAAATTACATGCAAATTAGCCTGGAAGTGCATTGGGGGAGTGTCAATTTAATTCATGGCTAAGTTAATTTGCATGAAGCTTCAAAGTTTCATTTCTTATAACTGGTAAATTGGATTACTACAAAATAAGACCTACACAGTCCTACTACTAGTTTAAGTACATGCAAATTAGCCTGGCAGTGTATTGGGGGTGTGTCACATGGCCAGGTTAATTTGCATGAAGATTCAAAGCTCCATTTCTCAGCACTGGTACATCGGATTACTTCAAAACAGGTGTCATTTTTATTGTTATGCTAGGATCTTTACATTAATACCACTGGTTTAAGTAATAAATTACATGCAAATTAGTCTGGAAGTGCATTGGGGCGTGTCAATTTACTTCATGGCCAGGTTGATTTGCATGAAGCTTCAAAGCTTGATTTCTCAGAACTGGTAAATTGGATTACTACAAAACAAGAGGTATACAGTCACACCACTAGTTTAAGTACATGCAAATTAACCTGGAAGTGCATTAGGAGTGTGTCAATTTATTCCATAGGCAGGTTGTGACACCCTAGCTGGGCCAGGTAGTCACAGATAGGGCCCTGCACTACACCAGTCCCCTAACAAGGTGACAGCAGTCAAACATTTAAAACCCTAGTCACTCCCCTCAGTGCTTGATGGACACACCAGGGGGCGGAACCAGGCGGTTGGAAGACGCCCACCTAGGAGTCTCAGACAGCTTGGGGTGGGAAAGTAACAGTTCACTGTGAAAGTTCAGTCAGTGTAGTCAAGAAGTTCTAGTCTAGAGGTCAAGAGGAGAGGTGTGGGCTGGAGCTGTGTGCAGCTCCAGCAAAGGAAAGACCCAAACTGAACCGGTACCAGGGTAGGAGCCCTGGTACTGCTGGCTAGGAGGCAGACGGAGGCCTCTGTCTGCAGGAGCCGGGAAGACGGCTCGGTGGAACCGAGGTGGACCGGGACATAGTAGTGGCCCGCCGGTACTGACCCGTGGAACCGACTGGGAAACCGGAGCACAAAGGGGGGTACTCAGACCCTGAAGCTAGGTCCAGAAGCTACTGGGGGCTAGCTAATTAACTGATTGAGGCCAGGACTATAGGTCCTGTCCCACCCAAAGTCCCGACTGAAGGCAACAGCCCAATGAGGGGGATAGAAAGTCACCGCCACGGCAGAGAGATCCCATGGGCCAGCGTCTGCGGGCAACAGGCTCCTCAGGCAATCACAAGCCGTGGAGTGGACTCTTGAGGTTGCAAGCGCAGGTAGTCCACCATCACTAAACAGGTGCAGGAGAAAGGCAGAGACCACCAACTGGGTGGGGGACCAGACTGCAGCCGGCTGCGGGCACTGACCACCATCTCTTTGGTTTACCAGAGACTCATGTGTTTACTAATCGTGAGTACATCAGTGCCCTCCGGCCGCCCATCTCCCTGCACCGTCAAACACCCCCAACGGGTCCCGGGGCCACCATCCCTGCCCACGGAGGGGTTAACAACTTGCTGTATAACATCTCCCCCGGGTGCCCCATAACTGCAGCGGTGATGTCCACCTTCACCACATCCCGTGGGTGGCGTCACGAACTCAAACACGGCTCTGGCCGTACACCTACGTCCCCAAAACACCAAAACCCTTTTGATCGACGTAACCGAAGGACCCCCGGGTCCGGAGACCCTCGAGCCATTCACTGAAGGTCCGGATCCGAGCGGCTTGGCTGCTGCCGAGCACAGGGCGGCACAAGGTTAATTTGCTTGAAGCTTCAAAGGTCGATTTCTCAGCACTGTTACATCGGATTACTACAAAACAGGTATCATTTTTATTGTTATGCTAAGACCTATACAGCCATATGACTAGTTTTAGTAGAAAATGAGATATTACATTTGCACCTAGACCCAAAGGATCTTCTTTATTAGACCAGTGCTCTGAATAAGACTTTATAGGGAGATGCCTTCCTTGTTGTTACAGGTATTGCAAAGGGCCTAGGCTTTTTGAGTTCTCCAGCCAAGCAGTACAGTTCCTATTTTAAGGTTTGGGTAATCCCGCAGTAGACGTCTCTGGTAATATGGATGACCAGTTAAGTGAATAAGACATCCTGGTTTTTACATGGATTAAACAGAGCTTTAAAGCTGGCAGATCCTATCAAGAAGGAGTCCAGACAAGAGATAAAGACTGGGATCGTCTTCAGGTCTCCTAAACCTTACAGGAGCAGTGACCAAAATCCTGGCCCTAAGTTCATTACAGTGTCTCGTCATCGCTTAAAGGTTAAGAGATGATACCGGATGCTTATTGCATTAAGACTATCATCTTGGCACGGAGATGTGGCCTAAGCCTGATCCATAGCAGGAGTTCAACAAGTCCTTGTAAGATGTCCTATTATGCAAAGGAGCATCGCGAGGATTCTGCATTCATATGATACTAGAATGAATTCATTATTGCGTGATTGAATTTATCTGTAAAACCTGAGCCGTAACAAGAGGAGATATTTATCAGAGCGGCCTGGAATTACTCTACGAGTATCGGCACTGACTGACAGTGAAGGAGAAGGGGCACGAACGGGGTTAATACATAAAACCTTCAGCTTTTATCTGAGTCTATTCAACTAATTATTCGGATCAGGTAAAATTCAAATTCAACTGTTTACATAGTATTTCCCAGGAAATTTCAAATTTGAAATTCTGCATAAATTTAATGTCCCTAATTATCCTATTGGTTGTCACCAGACCCCAGAATATAATAAACAGAATGTGTAAAAAAAAATATAAAAACATATTCCAGGAGGATCAGCTAAGTATAAATAGGTTGTATGGGACTCATCACTCTCCTCCTTAATTTGGACAGGTACATTACATTTAAGAACAATTTGCTTTGGATTTACTTTGCCCCATGCTTAAACTTTAAGAAATGCAAAGTGATGAGGAGCAGTAAAATGCTCAAGTGCTCAGTACTCAAATCAAGCAAATTGGACACCTCTCCCTCTTCCTCTCTCTCCCTCTCTACCTCTATCTTCCTCTTGCTTTCTTTCCCTCTCTCCCTCCCTTCCTTTCTCTCCTCCCCCCTCCTACTATCTCCCTCTTCCTCTCTATCCCTCTTTCTTCCTCTTTCTCTCTTCCTCCCTCTCCTTCCATCTCTCTTGATCACTCTCTCTCTCCCTCCCTCCCTCTCCCTCACTCCTCTATATCCCTATTCTTTCTTTCTCTCTGCTTCTCTTTCTCTCCCTCTCCTTCCCTTTATCTTCCTCTCCCTCCCTCTCATCCTCTCTCTTTCCCTCTCTCTTTTACTCCATCTCCCTCACCCGTCCTCTATCTCTCTCTTATTCTCTCTCTCGCTTTCTTTTTCTCTCACTCTCCTTCCCTTTATCTTCCTCTCCCTCCCTCTCCCTCTCTCTCTCTCCCTCTTTCTTCCTGTATCTCTCTCCCTCTTTCTCCCTCTCTCTTCCTCTCTCTTTCCCTCTTCCTCCCTCTCACTTTTCCTCTCTCTCCCTCTCTCTCTTTGTCCCTCCCTCTTTCTCCCTCACCTTGTCGCTCTCTCTCTCTGTCTACTTCTCTCTCCTCCTCCCTCCATCTCCCCCTTTACCTCCCTCCCCCTCCTTCTAACTATTCCTCTCTCTCTTTTCCCTCTACAGGACTCACAAGATACTCGATCGAGTATTGAGCCGTGTTGATGTAACGCTCTGGCAAAACCAGGTTGTCACAGAGACTGCACAAATCTTCCAGGTGCAGGACTCCATCCTCCTTGGCCTACCAACACAACCCCTCACACAGGTACACAACATCCGCCAGCAAAGCCTAGTCACCCCCCCATGGCAATAGGGACACAGCAGTGGGCGGGGCCAAGCAGATGGTGATGCCCACCTAGGGGTTCTGAGCTGTCAGGGGAGGGAACATGTCAGTAACTTGAAGTTAAGTCCGGAGAGTTGAAGTAAGAGGAGTCAAGTGAGGATAGTCAGGGGTTGGAGCCTCTGGACTACCAGACTACAGACTAGGTGGCAGATGGCAGACAGGGCCACAGGCGACGGAGATCCGGTCACGGGAAACCTTAAGTAGACCAGGGCAGGGTTGTAGCCCGTCGGTGCCGACAGCGGGAATCCAGTCCGGAGGCCGTGCACAGTCGGGGTAACTGGACCCCAGGGTGAGGACAGCTTCAAGCCCCTTGTCAATTAGCCAGCCGGGGACAAGATTCCACGTCTTGTCCCACCAGCAAGCTCAGAGAGCGAGACAGAAGCCCAACGAGGGGGATAGGGCTCCGCAATTGCCTGCTAAGATCCCACGGGTCAGTTCTTGCGGGCCACAGCTCCCAACACACAGAATCATTGGAAGTGGACTTCCCAGTTCCAAGCGGAGTAGTCAAACTAAAGACACAAATATTAAGTGCAGGAGGAAGGGACCCCTGTTTGCTGTACCAGGGTGTGGGACCCGAATATACCCGCCGGAGGTCACCGGTCACTGGCAATTTGGTTTACCATTCGGACTCTGTGTGAATTCCTCTGGAACTGTGAGTACACCAATACCACCCGGTCCGGCCCTGCAGAATACGCTCCACAGCATCCTTCCCCCGTACACCTGGGCCCCGGGACAACACCTTCCCTACCCGTGGAGGGGGTACCATCTTGCTGCCGCTCCATCAGCCCCGGGTGTCCCATACCAAGGCAGCGGCGGTGCCACTAACCATCACCGCAACCCACGGGTGGCGTCACTGACAAACTTTTCCCCTGTAAATACCCCCTTTTATTATTGTTGTGGGCAACGGGCTGCTGTACGAGCCCCAGATCCAGTCGCTACTCGAGCCGTAGCCACGATCCCGGATTGAGCGCCTCGAGTAGCCCCCCTGTCGTTGCCTGCGCCCTCGCCCGTGACATTGAGCACACCCACTCATCATTAGAAATGCATTTGTAGCGCCCCTGAAGCCATCAGAGGCCTACAAGGTACACACACAAACACTCCAGATAATCCCAGTTTTCCCCAACTTTCCCCCACGGAATGGTACAAGGCTAGGGTCAGACCAATGGATGGCCGCCTAGAGGTGGAGCCAGTCCACTAGTTGACCAGGTGGGAGGGGCAGACAGTGGAGAGTCAGACGGAGAAGGAGTTTAACTGACTAAGGGAGCAGACAAACTGACCGGGAGTGAACAGTAACCTGAGGACCCAGGCGGTTACTTGCCGTTGGACTACTCCCAGAACTACGCACCAACGGAGTACAGAATCCTAGGTCAGGCAGATGTCGCGGGCGGGGAGGAGGGTGTCAGCACACCGCGCTCACCCCTTCTGCTCGGGTCCGGCAGCTGCTCCTGGTGGCTCGAGCTGTGGGCCGGATCCCGGGGTTTCTCGAGCGACACTCCTCGCCCGTGAGTGAAAGGGGGTGTTTGTTGGGTGTGGGGATTGTTATAGTTCGTGACGCCACCCACGGTTGTGGTGATTTCACCACCGCTGCTCTGTACGGGGCTCCCGGGGATGGTGATGCGGAGAAGCCAGGTGTTGTGTTGCCCCTCCATGGGTAGGGGTGGTGATCCCGGGGCCCAGTGATGAGATGTAAAGTGTAGGGCCTGGTGGGCGCAGGGACGCGGGGGCAGCGCTGTGCCTTGCGGCACTGTGGTACTCACTCAGCCTGAGACGTGGACACAGTTTGTACGGTAAACCAAACGGCTGGTAGGACGGTCCCACAGACGGCTGCACCTGCACTCCCGGTAGGTGACGGTGATGTCCCTCTTCCTGGCACCTTTGTTTGACTTGTGGTAGCGGTGGATTCCCTCCGGTTACCCGCTCCCCGGCTTCAAGCTGGACCGGAGGAGCTCTACACTTTGCCCGCAGGCGCTGGCCCTGAGAAACTGGTGCCCTGGCGGTGGCGGTGTCTCTCCAATACGGGTTGGGCTGTTGCCTTCAATCGGGACTTGGTTGTTGGGGGATCTGCGTCCCCGTCACTGACGGATTTGGCAAATTTGGCGACTCCTAGCCTTGCCGGGGTCCGAGAGGCCCCTGCCCTGGTGCTGACTGTCCTTCGGAACACTGCTCCAGACCACCGGGCACACAGCCAACGGGGTCCTTCCAGGAACTTCCAAACGGTCCCCCTCCAGACAGTCACCGCCGTCGCTGACCTTGCTGTTCTGGCCCTCGACAAAGCTGGACCCTTCAGGCTGTCTTTCTCTTCTGTCACTTCACTTGCTTTCCTCCTTTTTCCACTTCTCTACTTTCGCTCTCACTTTGCTGTTTACTTTAGCCCTGTCTAGACTACTCCTCCACTCCTTCCACTTCCTCCTCCCTGACTAGACTGCACTCTTGCCCTGCCTGGGCTAATCTGCCTGGTTTCTTCCTGCCTACAGAGTTGTGAGCTCCTCGGTGGGCGGAGCCAACCGCCTGGCCCACCCCCTGGTGTGCATCATCAAACTCCTGGAGGAAGGCAACAAGGATTTGTAGGTTAGCTGTGATGTGCCTACCTGGAGTGTGGGGTGTAGTGGTGTGTGACCTGTGTCACCTGGCTTGCCCAGGGCGACACACAGAAGCTCCAGGCAGGCCTGATAACACCTGCACAGTAAGGAGACCATCAAGGACCTCACTGACCTTGCAGTTCGGGACTCAGTAGCAAAGGGAGAACCGGGGACAGGACCAGAGACTCCAACCCCACAGGGTTCACGCTTCCATCATACGGACTGCAGTAGAAAAACCACCAGGAGGGGACCCCCAACTACTCTACGCCACGGGGACCCACCAACCAAAAGATAGGTGCAGGGGAAGAAGCCACCAGGTCACTAAACTGGCACTGGGACAAAGGGGACCTGAAGGTGAAATCAGCCGGCCTCGGGTGACCAGTTACCACCAGAAAGTGAGTAAAGAACCAGTGGTACTGAAACCCTTCTGTGGCCTACCTTCTTCCGACATCCGTCACATCACCCATCCTCTGGGGCCCGGCCCTGCTTGCGGAGGGCCTACCATCCAGGCTGCCATTAACACCAGCCCCAGTAGTGAACATTATGCAGCGGCGGCTCCATCCACATAGCTGCAACATCGCAAGTGGCGTCACGTGTGAACACTAATCTAATCCCCTGTAAATATTCCCCTTTTCAAAAAGCACCCAGGGCACAGAACCGGGAAACGGCCACCAAAGTGACATTCCCCAGTTATACACCGCCCAGGACCGAGTACCCCATAACCCTGGGTGACACACATTATCATGAAAAAGGAGCTGTGAGACTCCTAAAGTTCCCAAAGCTCCTTGGTCTGTTTAAGCATTTCCTTTTGGTGTTGGTAGAATAGGAATGCTAAAGTGCATCTGTCATTTCAGGAAAACTTGCAGCAGTATGTTCATTGTCCACCTCTAGCGCTTCCCTTCTCTTCTACATAGAGCTTTATGAGCACCAACTGCCATCACCTATCTCAGTAAGGTAAAATCTGTATTAACTAAAGTATTTTTTTCCGTGAAATGAGAATATTGATAATGAAAGATCATTTAAGGAGATTAATCTTGTTAAGATACATTACAAAGTTTTTTATTTTCATATGTACTATTGATTTCTAAAATAATGGTTGCTATTTAAACTTGGAAACACCCTCCCAAACTATACAGTCCCATATATGGAGGTAAACCACACCCCACTATTTATTTTACTGGGATTGTACCCAATAAAAAATCAGGGTAGTCCAGGTCGATTGATGGTAGCTATGATGAAGGTCTTTTGATAGGACCACCTTCAATCAACTGTCATTTGTGGGGAGCACTAGTATGAAGAGATACATTTTTCTGCACAAGGAGAAAGTTTACCCCTTAGACCCCCTATGAGAGGCTTCTCCCCCAGCGAAATTAGATTTCCTGCTTTTCACTGATGAAGGGAATATATCCCAAAACAAGTGTCTCCACATGGAGTTTCTGGTTTGGCTTTTGATCTTAAATCATTCCACAAGGCTTGTTAAAGGTCTATGTCGACTGTTTCTGAGGACCTTTTAAGACATTTTAGTTTCCTCATACAGTTTTCAAATATT
Organism: Anomaloglossus baeobatrachus; assembly: GCF_048569485.1. NCBI lineage: Eukaryota > Metazoa > Chordata > Amphibia > Anura > Aromobatidae > Anomaloglossus > Anomaloglossus baeobatrachus. The sequence continues at coordinate 173,196,106 of NC_134362.1, forward strand.
GGGGTGTTTTATGAAGCAGTTTTACAAATGTTATCAGGCAGTCAAATGTTAAAAACATTACATTGTGTTCTCCAGGCTTGGACTGGCCCACAAGAGAACCGGAGAATCTTCGGTGGGCCCCTATGCAGTAGAACATTACTTACCCCTCAACATAATTAGTAGGTGGCCCAATGCAGTTGACTTTTAGGACTGCTACCTTCAGTAAGTGATACTAGAGTTCCTGACCTCATTTGCTCTGAAGATGCTATTTGTCTATATGTGACGCCCCTGAACTATTCAGGGTGTCACAGGTTACTGCATCCTCTTTATCTCTTGGTGCAGGACTCAATCCCTCATGGTTCCGGGTTCCCAACCTATGGTACTGCCTCCATCCGCATCCAAATCCCAACCACACCTCACACCCACCTGTCAGACACACCAGTGGGCTGCCTAGCTGGAATAGGGCCGCCCACCTAGGGGTCGGGTAGGCTGGTGAGAGGCAAGTGAGGAGAAGAGAGTTGGCCCTCAAGGAGTGAGGGGCTCAGGGAGTAGTGGTTCCCTGTGGGTAGTTGGTTGGGTCGCAGATGGTGGTCTGGGCTTGGAGGAATCGGAGACCCGGTCACAGGGTATTGATGCTGGGTACCTGACCCGGTCTTGGAGGACGGACGGCATCTCAAGCCTAATAACCGGTCTGGGACCGAAAGCACGGCGGGGTACATGACCCTAGGTCGGGGAGTAGCTTCAGGCAACCCGGCAATTAACCTGACAAGGATAGTGTCTTCACGAACTGTCCCCAACAAGCTCAGAGATCGGGGGCACTAGCGCAACTTGGGGGATAGGGTCTTCCAATTCATGCAGCCTGCAAAAATCCCAAGTGTGAGCCCCTGAGAGCACAGCTCCACTACCAACAAGGAGGGAGCGGGACCAGGACAGCTTTAAGACAGTGAGCCACCAGAACAGTCCAAAATTTGTGCACGGAGGCAGGCACCGGACCATCCGGCAGTACCAGAGGAGACGGACACCTAGACGAGCTCCCCCAAGAGGGCAGTGGCACCCAGAGACTTGGTTTAACCTTGTGTCAGAGTCTGCTTTGCAGTTCCAGCTCCACTAACATCGCCTGAGTGAGTACGCTGTCCTCCCCTGCTTCCATCTGCAACACGCTCCCCTTCATCCCCATCATCCAGAGTCCCGGGGCCTCACCTACCCGTGGATGGAACATCATCTGGCTGCCCCACTCCATCTCCCCCAGGTACTCCCATCGGCAGCGGCAGTACTCCCCTTACCGCGAACCACGGGTGGCGTCACAAACTCTTACTCGCCTGTAAGTACCCCCTTTACATTTGAAGTGGCTGTGAGCCCCCGGGTCCGGAGACCCTCGAGCCACAGCAACCCCCGGATCCGAGTGGTTCGACCGCTGCAGGGGCAGCACACATGTAATCTAGACAGGACAGGTCTTCCAGAGCGAGGGACACGTTTAGTAACCAATTTTCACTCCGATCAACAAATATAGATAATGAACAAGGGGTCCCACTGTTAACTCTGGACTCCTTAGTTGAGTACATGAAAATAGATGTTCTAAATCAGACAACCCCATTTTTAGGTCTTTCCTAATATATGAGTTGAATGTTCTTTAATCTTCAGTTCTACAATGTTTGACTTCCTTGTTTCTGATCCTACATACAGCAATTAGTGGTCAGAAATTCCTGAAGACCTTTTGACATTAACCTGAGTTGCTTCGAGCATCCGTCTGACAGTGCGTGGGCTGCAGTTTGTGGGATGGTTACTGTAAGTCTTGGTAGATTGCCAGAGATCTGCAATGTTCTTTACTTGTGTATAATCCTTCAGGCTCTGGAATGGGTGGCATAATACGCTCAGATATGGCTTCCTAACCTCACCCAACCTTCTAGGGGCCTCAAGGATCTGTTTCTGCTCAAGGCTGAACCAATGTTTTCCTCAGGAATGATGCTTGCTGGGTCCTTCAAGGGTAGTCAATCCACTTCTTTGCTCCCTGGTGGAAAAATAATCCATTGAGTACTTAGTAATACCACTGAGGACCATTCAAGATATTGAAGTTTCATCATACAGTTTTCAAATATTGGGGTGTTTTATTAAACATTTTTACAAATGTTATCAGGTAGCCAAATGTTAAAAATATTACATTGTGTTCTTCCAGGTTTGGACTGGCCCACAGGAGAAGCGGAGAATCCTCTGGTGGGCCCCTTTGCAGTAGAATGTTACTTGTTTCACTATGTATAGACAAACAACAAACTACTACAAACTACTCAGCATAATATTATATAGAAAAATACTTAAATTTGTGAATGTAATAGTTGCATACAGTTGATCAGTGGATCCCCAGAGTCAATGTCACTGATGGGCCCCTCCCACCTCAGTTTGACACTGTATATTGCTAATTCTGTTGCACGATTTACAGTGTTATTGAGACAGTCTATTTTAAAATAATAGTCTTCAATTTCTGGATCTTAAGGCTCCGTCACACGCAGCGATATCGGTATCGAGCGTACCCGCCCCCGTCGTTTGTGTGTCACGGGCAAATCGCTGCCCGTGGCGCACAATATCGTTCGGAGCCGTCACACGGACTTACCTGCCTAGCAACGTTGCTGTTGCCGGCGAACCGCCTTCTTTCTAAGGGGGGAGGTTTGTGCGGCGTCACAGCGGTGTCACTAAGCAGCCGCCCACTAGAAGCGGTATTATGTAAGTGGTATTATACTGTGGAAGTGACTTAGTGTAAAAAAATATTGCACTGTGTCCACCACAGTATTTCTCCCTCTTTAATACCTTTCAAAATTTTGACGTATAATTGTTCAATACTGTAACTGCCAGGCCAAACCTTAGACTTATGAGTGAAACAGACAAAATTGTAGTTTTTACCAACCGACATAGATATCCTTAACCCATCTAGAGGATCTGACTACATACTTCCCTGTGTTTCAGTACACAACATTAATTTACCCTCTGGTCTACCAGCTCCAAAGCATCTCCTCTAAGTTTCTCCACTCTTCGAACCACCACCTCCACAGCATCATCTCTAATCTTCTTCACCCTCTGGTTACCCACATCCACAGTGTCTCCTTTATGCTTCTCCATGCTCTGTTCCACACATCCACAGCATCTCCTGTAAGCTTCTCCATTCTCTTGTCTGTCATATCCACAGCATCTCCTTTAAGCGCTTTAACAATCTGGTTCATCACATATACAAAGTCTCCTCTACGTTCCCCCCCCCCCCCCTTAGTCCACCAACCTTTACATCTTGTTTAAACTCCCCCAAATTCTGTTCCACTACCTCCACAGCATCTCCTCTAAGTTCCTCTGATCTCTGGTCCACCACCTCCACAGCATCTCCTCTAAGCTCCTCTGACCTCTGGTCCATCACCTCCATAGCATCTCCTCTAAGCTCCCCTGACCTCTGGTCCTCCAGATCCACAGCATCTCCTTTAATTCCTCTGACCTCTGGCCCACCGCCTCTATAGCATCTCCTCTAAGCTCCTGTAACCTATAATCCACCACCTACACAATGTTTCCTCTAAGCTCAACCAACCTCTTGTCCACAATATCTAAAGAATCTCCCTTAAGCTTCTCTACCCTCAGGTCCACCACCTTCACAGCATTTCCTTTAAGCTCTTCTGACCTGTGGTCCTCCACCTCCACAGCATCTCCTTTACGCTCCTCTAACTTCTGGTCCACCACTTCTACAGAATCTCCTCTAAGCTCCTCTGACCTCTGTACACCACCTCCACAGCATCTCCTCTAAGCTCCTCTGACCTCTGATCCTCCACCACCACAGCTTCTCCTCTTAGCTCCTCCAACCAGTTGTGTTCCACCTAAACAATGTTTCCTATAAGCTCAACCTACCTCAAAATTCACAGAATCTCCTTTAAACTCCTCTACCCTTAGGTCCACCACCTTCACAGCATATGATCTCAAATGTTTCTATTTCTAGTCTACCATCACCACTTCAACAACTTTTTTCAATCTTCTTTCTACCTCACTACCAAAGACTTTCCTTCAGGTAACCTAAGTACTGGTGGACTATTACTACTCAATCAATAATGTAGTCCTGGAACCCCTCACTCTCTCTGAAAACTTCATGAATGGACTCTCCTTTGCCCCTACACAGTGTAATAACGCACTCCATAAGCATCATCATGGCTGACATCAACATCTTCCCTTGGTCTAACCAGTCTTTACCCTAAGGCTAGTTTCACACTTGCGTTGAACGGCATCCGTTGCATTGCGTTGTGTGACGGATGCAACGGATGCAACGGATCGTACAAAATGACGCAATCCGTTATAGGATTTTTTCCTTGACTTTACACATCTGGGCATGCGGAGTTGTGTAAAGATGGTTGAATTAACGGAATCCGTCACCATAGTCGTCCATTATAAAAACAACGGACGCTGACAGAATCCTGCCGGTTGCGTTTTTTTTACGCTCCGCCAAGTGCAAAAAAGTGCTACATGCAGCGTTCCATCCGCCAGGCGGATGCAATGCAGCGTTGGCTGAAGGATGCAACGCAAGCCATCCATTGCTATCCGTAGCTAATAGAAGTCTATGAGGAATAAAACGGTTTCCTGCAACGGTTAACGTAATTCCTCAAGCCGGCGGATAGCAACGGATGCCGTTCAACGCAAGTGTGAAACTAGCCTAATTCATTTGCTACAGCATTGATTAATAGACCCCCATCTCTAAAATGAAATGACCAGTTGTCTTAAAACGGTTGTTGGTCATCTATGCACAGCGCCTCTCTTCTCCTTAGGATGCGATGGGTATTGCAACTCATACTCATTTATGAAAATGGGTCTAAGTTGCAATATCCAATGCATACTATAAATAGGCAATAGTGCTGTTTTTTTTTTTGTTTTGTTTTTTTAAAGAAAAAAACCCTTTTTTTAAGCCTAGGTAAACGAAATGAAAAGTTGCAAGAATATTTAATCTTCCTATTAGCCGCATTGAGCCAGGATGAATATGGATGCTCATTGCTATCCTGTTACCTTGTTAAATAAACTTTTCATTGCCCATTGTATCCCAAATTCCATTTATATTCTCTCTGAAAGGAGCATTTCTGAGCCAGAAAGCATAAGGCTATTACTTCCCTGTTAGCCGTTAAGTATAAATGTAACTACCTTATATATTTCACTACCATTAAACTTAAACCTGGAGAATTAAGCTTATTAATGCCTGCCAATATCCAATGGGGGGAATAGCAGTGCCAGCTATTAAGGACTCACAATTACCGCAGACAAAAATGAAGCCTGGCGTTATTAACTATAATAAAAATGTTGAACGCTGGGAAATTTTTCATTAAACATAATCTATTTTTTATATTGCTCCAGTTAATCCTAGCATTCTTACCCTGCTTTTCCCCACAGCTATTCCACTTTATTACTGAACTTTCTTATAAATTGCTGTTAATGTGATCATGATTAAACATTATTCGTAGAGGACGGTGTTATTTCATTAAAAAAAAAAAGAAAAAAAAGCTATTTTATTTAAAACAGTTTTTAACGTTTGGATCTAATGCTAAGGGGTGGAAAGATGGGTAAGAAACGCTGCCAAAAATAAAGGAGCTATTTTTTATCAGTGGCATATGTCACTAAAAAACCTGCATCCATTATTAAATAGATCCCTTAGACCGGATGGGGCTGGTGTACTTACTTTGAAAATCCACATCGGAATGGCTGTATAAGGCTGTGTGTGTTTTTGAAGCATTTTAGAGGCAGATTTGTCACAAATCCTCATAAGTCAAAGAGAATTCTGACGTGTTGTGCCCACGATGCTTATTTTTTTCCTTGCAGATTTGGTGCAGAAAATAATCTGCAGCATGTCAATTTTTTTTTTTTTTAGCCCTTCCACCCATTGATGTAATTAAGAAAAATATATGGCATAAAAATGCACCAAAATTGCACAAAAAATGCATGCTTTTTTGGTGCGTTTTTCTGCTAGAACGTGCAGATTTGGTGCAGAAAATAATCTGCAGCATGTCAATTGTTGGGATGTTTTTTTTCCTGCTTTTCTTTTTTTTTATTTTTTTTATTTTTTTTTTTTTAGCCCTTCCACCCATTGATGTTATTAAGAAAAACATATGGCATAAAAATGCACCAAAATTGCACAAAAAATGCATGCTTTTTTGGTGCGTTTTTCTGCTAGAACGTGCAGATTTGGTGCAGAAAATAATCTGCAGCATGTCAATTGTTGGGATGTTTTTTTTCCTGCTTTTTTTTTTTTTATTTTTATTTTTTTTTTTTTTTAAGCCCTTCCACCCATTGATGTTGTTAAGAGAAATATATGGCACAAAAATGCACCAAAATTGCACTAAAAATGCATGCGTTTTTTGGTGTGTTCTTCTGCTAGAAGGTGCAGATTTGGTGCAAAAAATAATCTGCAGCATGCCAATAGTTGGAGCGTTTTTTTCCTGCTTTTTTTTTTTTTTTTTAGCCCTTCCACCCATTGATGTTATTAAGAAAAACATATGGCATAAAAATGCACCAAAATTGCACAAAAAATGCATGCTTTTTTGGTGCGTTTTTCTGCTAGAACGTGCAGATTTGGTGCAGAAAATAATCTGCAGCATGTCAATAGTTGGAGTGTTTTTTCCTGCTTTTTTTTTTTTTTAGCCCTTCCACCCATTGCTGTTATTAAGAAAAATATATGGCATAAAAATGCACCAAAATTGCACCAAAAAATACATGCGTTTTTTGGTGCGTTTTTCTGCTAGAACGTGCAGATTTGGTGCAGAAAATAATCTGCAGCATGTCAATAGTTGGAGCGTTTTTTTCCTGCTTTTTTTTTTTTTTTAGCCCTTCCACCCATTGATGTTATTAAGAAAAACATATGGCATAAAAATGCACCAAAATTGCACAAAAAATGCATGCTTTTTTGGTGCGTTTTTCTGCTAGAACGTGCAGATTTGGTGCAGAAAATAATCTGCAGCATGTCAATAGTTGGAGCGTTTTTTTCCTGCTTTTTTTTTTTTTTTTAGCCCTTCCACCCATTGATGTTATTAAGAAAAACATATGGCATAAAAATGCACCAAAATTGCACAAAAAATGCATGCTTTTTTGGTGCGTTTTTCTGCTAGAACGTGCAGATTTGGTGCAGAAAATAATCTGCAGCATGTCAATAGTTGGAGCGTTTTTTCCTGCTTTTTTTTTTTTTTTTTTTTTTTAGCCCTTCCACCCATTGCTGTTATTAAGAAAAATATATGGCATAAAAATGCACCAAAATTGCACCAAAAGATACATGCGTTTTTTGGTGCGTTTTTCTGCTAGAACGTGCAGATTTGGTGCAGAAAATAATCTGCAGCATGTCAATAGTTGGAGCGTTTTTTTCCTGCTTTTTTTTTTTTTTTTTAGCCCTTCCACCCATTAATTTTAGTAGGAAGAATATATGGCACAAAAATGCACCAAAATTTCACCAAAAATGCATGCGTTTTTTGATGCGTTTTCTGCTAGTACGTGCAGATTTGGTGCAGAAAATAATCTGCAGCGTGTCAATTGTTGGGGCATTTTTTTCCTGTGTTTTTTTTTTAACCCTTCCACCCATTAACTTCATTAAAGAAATGCATGGCACAAAAATGCACCAAAGAATTAACCAAAAACGCATATGTTTTTGGTGCATTTTCCTGCCAGAAGTTGCAGAAAAGTTCTGCATAAAACACTCAACGTCCGCATATAGTCTAATTCTTATATTAAGGTGAGACTACTAAGAGACTGGACTCAGACTGAACAATTTCAGAAAAGGAACATACACCCATTTTGTCACAGATTTTCAGCGTAAGTACATCGGCCTCATCAGGACTTTCCCATCGACTTCTCATGCAGGAATATATTTTTCAAGTCAGAAAACAACATGACGATTAAACACGAATGTAGGAAACCTAGAAGGATGTTTTCATTTTCTTCCTTCCAGGAAGAGTTTTCAGCAAGTTCATTATCATCACAGGCATGATTACAATAGATAACACCTCTATACACAGCTGAATGATACATGATGTATCAATCACAATTAGCCATGTCACAGCTGACTTTGCCTTCACAATGACCCTTGCACTTGCGCATTACATGCATCGATACAAAAAATAAAGTAATGGCGGCTACATGTACATGTGTTGGATTCTGCCAATAGTTCATCGCTCCTGGTTGTCGGCTACAGATCACATACCAAATATGTATATATATATATATATATATATACTGTATGTACATATAGTTTTTATTGTTTTATTTTCAAGAGGACGAAAGGGGGGTGACTTGAATTTTTATTTTATTTTTTTCATATTTTTTAAAACTTTTTTTTACCTTTGTTATTGATTTTACTAGTCTTCTAGGCAACTTTATGGATCCACAGTCTGATCCCTTGTTCATTTCTGTTGGTCAGAGCTGCAGAGCTCTGATTAGCAGAAATGCAGTATTCCAGTGAGAGCTGGCACTCTGTCGGCTCTCACTGAAAATACGTCATGGTTGCATCAGGGGTCATGAGCTGACCCCACTCTACCATGGCAACACTATGGCGGCCAATGATCTTGTCATCTGGCAACCTATAGCGGTGGGGAACAGCGAAATCCCCGCTCTGTCAGATTTTGACAGCAGGTTCTAAGTGGTTAGCAGGCACAAGTGGTTCTCTGATCCACCTGCACCTGTTAGCCACACATGTCTGCTGATCGGATCAGCAGACATGTGCAGGCGGTCAACATCTTCAAAGTGTACAGATTTTACCCATGAATTGAGAATGAAAATCAATTCATGCATTCTATTGATTTATTAAATAAAAATTAAAACAACGTTGACTCTTCAAAGTGAGTTGTAGAAAGAGATTTTACTGGGGATGGTCAAATGTACGGCTTTCTACATGAAATATGACATCAATGTATGGTCAGCGTAATCCGGCCCGTTCTTATTATGACAGGTATCTTCTATTTGAATGCCCGGGAACAGAGGCAACAATGATTCTATCCTCTGGACGTATCGGAATCATAAAATGTAATTTAAGATTATTTGTGGATTCAGGTTTTGATGTTCTAAAGCTTTGTCCTGGATTTGTGTAAAACACGCGTGAATCTAACGGTGCACGCCAGGCATTTGTAATAAATTGCAAACTACGCCTTGTTGTTGGCTGCATCTCTGAGTAGTAACTCCTGCTGTGACTGCAATGATGATTACACTATGAAGAAAACAGACAGAAAACAGTCTGCAACTGTCCATGTTCAGTGGGGTCAACACATCAGGTCTTTACTTTCAATCTAAAACATCTGTTTAAAGTAGAACTTATTTCACTAGAACAATAGTCAATGACAGAAGTTGTAAAAGGTAATAAAAGCTTTGACCTCTGTGGGGTCTGTCTTGGACTTTCAGTTGTCTCTAAGCTAATGGGTGAAGACTAGCTGCTATATGTTCAGAAGCAGCAGCAGCATGGAGGACATTATTATGAGCAGCATGGAGGACATTATTATGAGCAGCATGGAGGACATTATTAGAGCAGTGTAGCTGTGAATCCATCACTGCAATTGAGATAAACCCTTACTAGAAAGCAGCAAGGGCATGAATATATACAGTATATGTGCCTTTCTTTTTCATTCTACTCCTCCTTTTCCAATATATATCAATACTCATCTGTAGTCTGATTCTTCAGTGAGCTGGCAGCCTATTTCTGAAGCAAAACATATTTGACTAGAACTATAGACAACAAAAGTTTTAAAAAGTAATAAAAGCTTTGACCTCTGTGGGGTCTGTCTTGAATTTTCAGTTGTTTCTGAGCTATTGGGTGAAGACTAGCTGCTATATGTCAATACACTGGAAACAGAAATATGAGGGATTCCTGTTTTCATGCCTTTATTTAGCACATGTTTAAAACAGCAACAGCATGGAGGACATTATTAGAGCAGTGTAGCTGTGAATCCAGCACTGAGGTTGAAATAAACACTTACTAGAAAGAAGCAAGGGTATGAATATATATATATATATATATATATATATATATATATATATATATATATTTGTGCCTTTCTTTTTCATTCTACTCATCTTCTCTCAATATATATATCAATATTCATTTGTAATCTGATTCTTCAGTGAGCTGGGAGCCTGTTTTGAAGCAAAACATATTCAACTAGAAGTATAGACAACAACAGAAGTTGTAAAAGGTAATAAAAGCTTTGACCTCTGTGGGGTCTGTCTTGGATTTTCAGTTGTCTCTAAGCTAATGGGTGAAGACTAGCTGCTATATGTTCAGACACATTAGCAGCAGTATGAATGACATTATTAGAGCAGTGTAGCTGTGAATCCAGCACTGGGGTTGTGATAAACACTTACTAGAAAGCAGCAAGGGTATAAACATACTGTATATATTTGCCTTTCTCTTTCATTCTACTCCTCCTCTTCTCTGCACATATATCAATATTCATCTGTAACCTGATTCTTCAATGAGTTGGGAGCCTGTTTTGAAGCAAAACATATTCAACTAGAAGTATCGACAACAACAGAAGTTGTAAAAGGTAATAAAAGCTTTGACCTCTGTGGGGTCTGTCTTGAATTTTCAGTTGTCTCTAAGCTAATGGGTGGAAGACTAGCTGCTATATGTGCAAAAGCAGCAGCAGCATGAAGGACATTATTAGAGCAGTGTAGCTGTGAATGCAGCACTGGAGTTGTGATAAACCCTTACTAGAAAGCAGCAAGTGCATGAATATATATATATATATATATATATATATATATATATATATATATATATATACATATGTCTGCCTTTCTTTTTCATTCTACTTCTCCTCTTCCAATATATATGAATACTCATCTGTAATCTGATCCTTCAGTGAGCTGGGAGCCTGTTTTGAAGAAAAACACGGTGGCTCAGTGGTTAGCACTGCAGTCTTGCAGTACTGGGGTCTTGGGCTTGAATCCCACCAAGGACACCATCTGCAAGGAGTTTGTATGTTCTCCCCGTGTTTGCGTGTGTTTCCTTCTGGGTACTCCGGTTTCCTCCCACACTCGAAAGACATACAGATAGGGACTCTAGATTGTGAGCCCCAATGGGGACAGTGTTGCCAATGTATGTAAAGCGCTGTGGAATTAATAGCGCTATTTAAATGAATAAAATTATTATTATATGTTTTTTTAGGCATCGACTAAGGACCATACCGGTCAGAAACTTGTTGCCTTTTGTTTTTATTCCACTTGCTCTGTACCTACTGTGCTTTTTACATGGCTCATATTTTAATCATTATTCAATAAATGGATTTATTTTAAAATTGCTTGTATGAGAACAGGGTCGCCTGATCCCAGGTATCTACTGGAGACTTCATGCAGACCCTTGCCAGAAGTCAGTAGACTGATGGGGGACACTGATAGCAGTACATAGGTATCCGTAACGCCGGCTTTGATTGGCCCTCAGGAGAAGAGGAGAATCCTCGGGTGGACCTCTTTGCAGAAATATGTCTCTTACGACGCCAACATAATCAGTAATTGTCACAATATACTTGTTTCACTACAGTGAGGAAAATAAGTATTTGATACACCTCCAATTTTGCAAGTTTTCCCACCTACAAATAGTAGAGGTCTGTAATTTGTATCATAGGTAACTTCAACTGTGACAGAATCCTTCCAAAAATCCAGAAAATAACATAATGAGTTTTAAATAATTAATTTGCATTTTATTGCATTATATAAGTAGTTGATAGAATAGAAAAACACAACTTAATATTTGGTAGAAACCTTTGTTTGCAGTTACAGAGGTCGGACGTTTCCGGTAGATCTTGACCAGCTTTGCACACACTGCAGCAGAGATTTTTGGCCCACTCCTCCATACAGATCTTCTCCAGATCTTTCAGGTCACTCCTCCATACAGATCTTCTCCAGATCTTTCAGGTCACTCCTCCATGCAGATCTTCTCCAGATCTTTCAGGTCACTCCTCCATACAGATCTTCTCCAGATCTTTCAGGTCACTCCTCCATACAGATCTTCTCCAGATTGTTCAGGGTACTCCTCAATATGGATCTTCTCCAGATCGTTCAGGTTACTTCTCAATATGGATCTTCTCCAGATATTTCAGGTCACTCCTCCATACAGATCTTCTCCAGATATTTCAGGTCACTCCTCCATACAGATCTTCTCCAGATTGTTCAGGGTACTCCTCAATATGGATCTTCTCCAGATCGTTCAGGTTACTTCTCAATATGGATCTTCTCCAGATATTTCAGGTCACTCCTCCATACAGATTTTCTCCAGATTGTTCAGGGTACTCCTCAATATGGATCTTCTCCAGATTGTTCAGGTTACTCCTCAATATGGATCTTTTCTAGATCTTTCAGGTCACTGCTCCATACAGATCTTCTCCAGATCTTTCAGGTTTCCGGGCTGTCACTGGGCAACATTGAGTTTCAGCTCCCTCCAAAGATTTTCTATTGGGTTCAGGTCTGGAGACTGGCTAGGCCATGTCAGTACCTTGAATTGCTTCTTATGGAGTCGCTCCTTAGTTGCCCTGGCTGTGTGTTTTCAATCTTTGTCATGCTGGAAGACCCAGGCACGACTCATCTTCAGTGCTCTTACTGAGGGAAGAAGGTTGTTGGCTAACATTTTGTTATACATGACCCCATCCATCTTTCTTTTAGTATGGTGCAGTCATTCTGTCTTCTTTGCAGAGAAGCAATCTCAAAGTATGATGTTTCCAACCCCATACTTCACAGCTGGAAAGATGTTATTTGGGTTGTACTCATCATTCATCTTCTTCCAAACATGGTTACATAGTTACATAGTTACTTAGGTTGAAAAAAGACCTAGGTCCATCTAGTTCAACCTTCCTCCACCAGTTCTACATTTTGTCTCTATGTCATTTATAACCAACAATGTTTTGTGTACTGAGGAAATCATCCAGCCCTTTTTTAAAAGCTGTTATAGTATCTGCCATTACTACCTCTTGTGGTAGTGTATTCCACAGTCTGACCGCTCTAACTGTAAAGAACCCTTTCCTATTTAGCTGTCGGAATCGCTTTTCTTCCACTCGCAGTGAGTGCCCCCTGGTCCTTAGTACTGTCTTTGGAAGAAATAAGTCATGTGCCAGTCCTTTATACTGACCACACATGTATTTATACATATAAATGAGATCTCCTCTGAGACGTCTTTTTTCTAAGCTAAACATATCTAACTTTTTCAACCTGTCATCATATGGAGGCCTTCCATTCCTTGTAATAGTCTAGTTGCCCGCCTTTGAACTGACTCTAACTTCTGAATGTCCTTTTTAAAATGTGGAGCCCAAAACTGGATCCCGTATTCCAGATGTGGCCTTACAAGTGATTTATAGAGGGGTAACAATACGTTGGGATCACGGGATCTAATCTCTCTTTTTATACACCCTAAAATCTTGTTTGCTTTAGCAGCTGCTGCCTGACATTGAGTGCTGCTGCTCAGCTTATTTGTAGTGAGAATACCCAAGTCCTTCTCCTGTTCTGTAGTCCCGAGTTTACTTCCATTTAAGGTATACGCAGTTATAGGATTACTCCGTCCTAGGTGCATTACTTTACATTTATCAACATTAAATCTCATGGTGAGTGGAATTGATACCAAAAAGTTCTGTTTGGGCCTCATCTGGCCACATGATCTCCTCTGAATTATCCAGAAGGTCATTGGCATACTTTAAATGGTCTTGGACATATGCTGGCGTGAGTAAGGGGACATTTCGTGGCCTACAGGATTTTAATCCATGGTGTCGTAGTGTGTTACTAACGCTAATCTTTGAGACTGTGTTCTCAGCTCTTTTCAGGTCATAGACCAGGTCCTCCTGTTTAGTTCGGAGCTGATTCCTGATTTTTCTCTGAATCATCCTTACCCCACGAGGTGAGATCTTGCATGGAGCCCCAGACCAAGTAAGATAGACAGCCGTCTTCTGTTTTGTCCATTTTCTGAACATGATGTAACTGTGGAATAAAAGCGCAAAAATAGGGTCTTACCCGGTATAGGGTTTTTGTCTAATGCTGAAAAAGGCACTCACCTGGTTGGGTTGTGCCGCTCACAACTCCTTTCTGCACAAGTAACGGTGGTGGTCAGTAGCGGCCTGGAAAGTTAATAGTATCAGAAATGGGGAGAGGAATACGGGTGCAAGCCGTGTTAAAACCACAGAATCCAGAAGATTTTAAATAAATCCCTTTATTTTCATACGTCTACGCGTTTCAGAGATATAACCATCTCCTTCTTCAAGACAATGGAAATCAGGTATGATTAAATAAAGGGATTTATTTCAAATCTTCTGGATTCTGTGATTTTAGTGTGGCTTATACCTGCATTCCTCTCCCCGTTTATGATCGTCCATTTTCTAACAGTTGTTGCCTTCTCACCAAGCTGCTTGCCAATTGTCTCGTAGCCCATTCCAACCTTGTGCAAGTCAATAATGTTGTCCCTGGTGTCCTTAGACAGCTGTTTGGTCTTGGCCATGGTGGAGAGGTTGGAGTGTGATTGATAGAGTGTGTGGACAGATGTGTTTTATACAGGTAATGGAGTCAAACAGATCCAAATAATACAGGTAATGATTGCAGAGTAGGAGGGCTTCTTAAAGAAGAGACAGCCAGAATTCTTACTGGTTGGTAGGTTTTAAGTGTTAGCATCACCATGAGTCAGTTTTGGACAACCCCTTTAAATGGGACTACCCCTTTGATATTAAATCATCCCTTTAAATCTGGACTCATGACTGCATGACAGGTGCTAATAATTATTATTTTCTATTATTAACTTGTGCCTGTCGGATAGCTTGCCATGTGAATGGAATTTGGGTTTAGAGTGATTATAAAATAATCCGGGGCACTGTACAGAAATCCTCTTCTGACTCTCAACATTCAGGATGATATCCTGCATCCTTGACAGTTTTAAGATCCTCGCTGTACTGTAAGTGCCTGAAATCTCAGCTGCCTCTCCAGAGGAAATTGCTGCCGTTTCAGATATAATTCAGCTTGATTCACAGGGAAGTTAAGAGTGTAAGATGCCCTCCCCTCCCTCTACAACCAAGCTATTTGTGGAATTGATGCTGCTAATCTCTCCGAATGTGAAGGAATTAAATTACTTTATTAGATTGACATTTTTTTCTTTTTTTTTGGTGTTACCGAAAAATCAATACAACAAAGAAATTTAAAGCGCCGCGTAAATCAATTCCATTGAAACTGCGTTAAAATCACAAGCCGGTTCCAAACTAGTGTCTAATTTAGGACATGGCTGGAAATGACCGGAGTCAGAATCATCAGTGAAAAATGTATTGCCATCTAAAAGTAACAAAGTATAGACATATTTTGGAATAAATACATATTGTGTGTCCATTGGATAACGTTGTGCTAATTAGAAAGGCAACTATGGGCAAGAACCAAAAACCTTCATCCTTTCCCGGAAGACTCCCACTCCTAGGAAAGCCCCCATGTTACTGAGAACTTCCTTCCCAAGCTCAGAGATCCAGGATATTATGCCCCATAGAGGAGCAGGCTCTCAAAATAAAGGATAGACCTCCTGGACTTGTAGGAAAGCCTCCGTGTTAATGAGAACTTCCTTCCCGAGCTAAGACATCCAGGATATTATGACTCGGGGAGGAGAAGGCTCTCAAAATAAAAGAATAGACCTCCTGGACTTGTAGGAAAGCCTCCGTGTTAATAAGAACTTCCTTCCCGAGCTAAGACATCCAGGATATTATGACTCGGGGAGGGGAAGGCTCTCAAATTAAAGGATCGACCTCCTGGACATTTAGGAAAGCCCCTGTGCTACTGAGAACTTCCTCCTGAGCTCAGACATCCAGGATATTATGACTCGAAGAGGAGAAGGCTCTCAAAATAATGGATAGACCTCCTGGACATCTAGGAAAGCACCCATGTAACTGAGATCTTCGTTCCTGAGCTCAGAGATCCAGGATATTATGCCCCGGAGAGGAGAAGGCTCTCAAAATAAAGGATAGACCTCCTGGACATTTAGGAAAGCCCCTGTGCTACTGAGAACTTCCTCCCGAGCTCAGACATCCAGGATATTATGACTCGAAGAGGAGAAAGCTCTCAAAATAAAGGATAGACCTCCTGAACATTTAGGAAAGCCCCTGTGTTACTGAGAACTTCCTTCCCAAGCTCAGACATCCAGGATATTATGACTTGGAGAGGAGAAGGCTGTCAAAAGAAAGGATAGTCCTCCTGGACTCCTACAAAAGCCCTCATGTTACTGAGAACTTCCTTCTCGAGCTCAGACATCCAGGATATTATAACTCGGAGAGGAGAAGGCTCTCAAAATAAAGAATAAACCTCCTGGACATCTAGGAAAGCCCCCATGTAACTGAAAACCTCCTTCCCGAACTCAGAGATCCAGGATATTATGCCCGGTAGAGGAGAAAGCTCTCCAAAGAAAGGATAGACCTCTTGGACTCCTAGGAAATCCCCCATGTTACTGAGAAATTCCTTCCTGAGTTCAGACATCCAGGATAATATGCCCTGGAGAGAAGGAGGCTTTTAAAATGAAGGATAGACCTCCTGGACTACTAGGAACTTCCTTCCTAAGCTCAGACATCCACGATATTAGGCCCCGGAGAGCAGAAGGCTGTATATTGAGATGTAAGTGACTTTGGAGGTCTAGTGTAAAGGTTGAAACTTTTTAGGTATGTTCCCAGGTCTGTTTTTGAGTCTGAATTTGGGGTCTGAGTTTATTTTGGGTCTAGTATGGAGCCTGTGGTTTCAGGTCTAAATTTATGTCTAGGTTAGGGCAGGGCGTTTCTTTTTGGATGTGTTCTAAACTAGGGTTGCAGAACCTTTTCCAGTCCAAGGAGCTCATTTCTCTACTGAACCAATGTGGTATTACTCTCTGTAACATTTATAGTAAATAGAAATATCTGCTATAAATGTCTGATAAGAATGGGTTCCCCTTCCAATGTAATCTCGGTCACCTTCTCACCCAATCACTATCGGGATAGCATTGGCAAGGATTATGCACCCCATCGGGCTTCAGGGTAGGGCTTCATGACTTTTGATGGTTGCTAGGTCTTAATTTTGGGAAGTAAGGGATTAATTGTTAAGCTCTTGTGAGAGCGGGAAGTTTTAGATTGGTGGGGAAGAGGGTCCTCTGTGGTTTAAAAGCAGGGGTTATAAGTGGGACTTCCATTCACTGGTGGTGATTTGGGACCGGATATCCCACCCACCCTCATTATTACTTGGTTTTATTTTAGCCATAAGTGTTTTGGTAGCCAAGTTTGTCACGGCAGTCAGCAGAAAAGGGGGGGGGGTTATGAGTCTTTCTGTAATAATTTGCAAGCCCCAAAAAATGTTGCAGGGCCTTAAGGTTCTCAAGATGGTCCCATTTTAATAAAGCCTGTAACTTGGAGGGATCCATCCAAAAACCAGAAGTGCAAATTATGTAGCCCAGAAACGGGGGTTTTTGAAGGAGGTTGGTTGCAATAAAGGATGGTGGAAGCCCAGTGCAGGTATGGGAAAATCCCTTTGGTGGCAAGGTTCTGACAGAATGGTAAATGGGTCCCAACTGGGCTAGATCTCAGCGAGACATCTGGTTGTGAGCAACATTCAGCTGGTGCCCCAGAGCTGACGCGGTGCGGCTTGGGGCAGAGTGGAGGAGCTGTTTGATTGTGGTTAAGCAACGGATTGGAATCTTCAGTCCACC
The DNA here is from genome assembly GCF_048569485.1 of Anomaloglossus baeobatrachus. NCBI lineage: Eukaryota > Metazoa > Chordata > Amphibia > Anura > Aromobatidae > Anomaloglossus > Anomaloglossus baeobatrachus. The sequence continues at coordinate 173,213,717 of NC_134362.1, forward strand.
CCTCCTTTCTGGTTTTCATGAAATTAAGGATGTTAATTTATGATGATAATGATATATGATGTTTTTGTTCAATAAATTGGGCTGCTGTGGCCAGAATATTCCAGTATATGTTTGAGTTCAGGGCAGGGGTTTGTTTTTATTTTTTATTTCAGTCTAGACCGAGTTTACTTTGAGTTTAGTCTTGAGTTTAAGTACTTTTAAGATCTGAATTTAAGTCAGGGACAAGGTTTGGGTTTTCATTTTTCTTCTTCAGGTCTAGTCTAGAGCATAGTTACTTGATGTGTTCTGGAGGTATCAATGTTGAGATCTGTTCTCAGCTCTGCGTTTAATCTTGGGTCAAGTCGGTGGACCAATTTAGGATCTACATGGATTTTTGGGTCTGTAATATTCATGTACAGTACCGATCAAAAGTTTGGACACACCCTCTCATTCAAAGAGTTTTCTTTATTTTCATGACTCTGAAAATTGTAGAAGCTCATCAAGGGAATGCCAAGAGTGTGCAAAGCAGTAATCAAAACAAAAGGTGGCTACTTTGAAGAACCTAGAATATAAGACATATTTTCAGTTGTTTCACACTTTTTTGTTAAGTATTTCATTCCACATGTGTTAATTCATAGTTTTGATGTCTTCAATGTGAGTCTACAATTCTCAGAGTCATCAAAATAACAAAAACTCTTTGAATGAGAAGGTGTGTCCAAACTTTTGGTCTGAACTGTATGTATTTGTTGTCAGACCTAATGGGGTGTAAGTATCTCCATGCGATTCAACAGTTTTATGTTTGGGGGAAAAATGGGGACATGGAGCACCATAATATAACCAGGTGAAGCTACAGTCCTATGTACGTTTTTCTCACATTGACCACTAAAGGGGAAAGGTCGTATTACATGTTTCTTAAAAAGCGTGTAGTCAAGATAAGGAGTAACTAATAGCGGGGTGTACAAGAGCGCCCCCAATATAAAGATTTAATGCTAAAAATATCCCTGCTTTAATAACCGCACTTCTCGTTTGCATTGTTTATTAAAGCACGGAAGTGCGATGTCTTTATTAGGTTTTTACTCTTCACACCTTGAAAGTGACTTGATCGATTTTCCCTAGTTTTTCAATGATTGTCCTATAATTCCGTGACTCACAAAAGAACAGTGACAGATAACATGGCACATATACACATCCAGACTCTGCGGGGACTAATTAGGGGCTCAACATTGGGATCAGGCCTTAAAACAAGACGATGAAATGGAAGACTCGAGATTCCAGAAATAGGTAATGAAGTAGACAATTTCAGTAGCAATTACTGTAAATAAACATGAAGTGTATGTGTATGTGTCACGGGCGGGGAGGAGGGTGTCAGCACACCGCGCTCACCCCTTCTGCTCGGGTCCGGCAGTTGCTCCTGGTGGCTCGAGCCGTGGGCCGGATCCCGGGGTGTCTCGAGCGACACTCCTCGCCCGTGAGTGAAAGGGGGTGTTTGTTGGGTGTGGGGATTGTTATAGTTCGTGACGCCACCCACGGTTGTGGTGATTGCACCACCGCTGCTCAGTGTGGGGGTCCCGGGGATGGTGATGTGGAGCAGCCAGGTGTTGTGTTGCCCCTCCGTGGGTAGGGGTTGGTGATCCCGGGGCCCGGTGATGAGATGTGAAGTGTAGGGCCTGGAGGGCGCAGGGGCGCGGGGGCAGCGCTGTGCCTTGCGGCACTATGGTACTCACTCAGCCTGACACACGGACACAGTTTGTACGGTAAACCAACGGCTGGTAGGACGGTCCCACAGACGGCTGCACCTGCACTCCCGGTAGGTAACGGTGACGTTTCTCTTCCTTGCACCTGTGTTGTCTGATGGTAGCGGTGGATTCCCTCCGGTTACCCGCTCCCCAGCTGCAATCTGGGCCGGAGGAGCCCTACACTTTGCCCGCAGGCGCTGGCCCTGGGGAAACTGGTGCCTTGGCGGTGGCGGTGTCTCCCCGGTAATGGTCGGGCTGTTGCCGTCAATCGGGACTTGGTTGCTGGGGGATCTGCGTCCCCGTCACTGACGGATTTGGCAAATCTGGCGACTCCTAGCCTTGCCGGGGTCCGAGAGGCCCCTGCCCTGGTGCTGACTGTCCTTCGGAACACTGCTCCAGACCACCGGGCACACAGCCAACGGGGTCCTTCCAGGAACTTCCAAACTGTCCCCCTCCAAACAGTCACCGCCGTCGCTGACCTTGCTGTTCTGGCCCTACACAAAGCTGGGCTCTCAGGCTTTCTTTCCTTCTGTCACTTTGCTTGCTTTCCTCCTTTCCTCCCGTCACTTTCACTTTGTTGTTTACTTTAGCCCCTGCCTGGGCTACTCCTCACTCCTTCCACTTCCTCCTCCCTCACTCGACTCTCCCTCGACTCTAACTGCCTGGTTACTTCCTGCCTCCAGAGTTGTGAGCTCCTTGGTGGGCGGAGCCAACCGCCTGGCCCACCCCCTGGTGTGCATCATCAACCTCTGGAGGAAGGCAACAAGGATTTCTGGTTAGCAGGTGTGCCTACCTGGAGTGTGGGGTGTGGTGGTGTTGTGACCTGTGTCCCCTGGCTTGCCCAGGGCGACACATTCCCCCTTAGCAAAATGCAGACCGTCCGCGGGCTGCCGTCCTACACCGGTTTTATTTTTCTGTAAAAAGGGGATAACAGGGTTAAGCAAACATAAATACATTTTTAATCAAAACTCTTCCCAAGACGGGAGGCACATTTACTTTTAACGTTGCAACGGTATACGGTCACGGTTTCCGCTCTCTCCCACCCAAGCAACCTGGCCCTGATGCTGCCCCTAAAGCCCAGGCAGCACCCCTTGACCCACAGTCCAGCACAAGTCACCCGAGCGGGATCTGTCCTTCCCCTCCAGAGGGTGGCCACCGGTTCCTTTGGTGGCTGGGCCCTGGCCTGCTCTGCTCAGGGCCCTCCCTCCAACCTGCCTCTCCGGAGACGGTATAGCGGAAACGGTAACGGTACCCAACATATTTACAAGCCACTTAACGTTTGTGGTGCCCTGCTAGTTCACGGGCTTGTCCATGGATAGTTCCCATGCAAAACTTTAAACGGTCCCCACGGGGACAACGATGCCGGCTCCAGCCGGTTGCAAATCAACACACAAATCAGGTGAAGTACTCGGTATCATTTTCTTCTTATCATTTCAAACAAACAACAACTTCAGTGATGGTCCCAACGGGGACTGTGCAGCGGCACTCCGCTGCCTTTTGCGGCTCAACAGTCCATTCCCACTCGTGGGGCTCTAGTGCCACCTTCACATGGTGCACCGCTCTGGACCCCAATGGTAGCTCGCTGCAGGCGATCTTCTTCCATATACATGCGGGCATGCACATCCGCTCTACACCCCTCTCGGGCATCGATCTCCCTGCGCAGCTGCTGTTGCCGCTGCTCCCAGCCGGGAGCACTTTCTGTCTGCCCCGGTTTAGCGTGTGCGGGGGACGGACCCAGCCAGAGTCCCTCTGTGTCGGCTACGACCGGCACCTTCAGTAATGAGGGACCCCGCTGTGACATGGCCTCCTCTGCCTCCTGGCAGCTGCATCCCCGCCGTGCCTCCGGTGCATCTTTGCTGACGGGCTCAGCCTTTGGCTTCTTCCATAGAAGCGGTTCAGGGTGGTCATGAACTTCTGCTGCAGGTCGGTCCGCCGGGGCGGATTGGCAGGGTACCGCTACCGGTGGTGGTGGTAGCGGGCCTAGTAGCGGGGCAGCAGCAGCTAACGCGGGTAGCGGGGGAGGCAGCAGGGTGAACGGGGGTAGGCCGGGCCCCTCAGCCGCAGCGGCCGATCCCTCGGGAATACAGGGACGTGGGTCTCTTACCCGTTCCTCCAAATCTTCCTCCACCTCGCATCTCCGCATAGCAGCCACCACGTCCGCCATGTCGGCCTCCCGCTCCTCCAGGAGGAGCTGCCTGTGGACCTGCAGACGGCTGCTTAGCTGGGCGGTCCGGACTTCCACCCACGCCGCCATGCCGGGCGCGGGGACCACGGTGTTGTTGGTCGGACTCAGCATCTTTAGCAGCGGCCTCTTCCAGGAACCAGTAAATGGCCGCAGGGTCCTGGCGTCCCTGCTTTCACAGCCGCGCTTACATGCGGCCAGCCGCCATCGCGTCCCCCTTAGCTCTTTCCGGCCCCTCCTCTCTCGGGGCGGGGTTTTGGCCTTCGCGCCTCTACTGCTCGAGAAGACGCTCGAGCGGGAACTTTTCGCGCCAAAGATGGCGGCTTCTGAAATTTTTCTGCCGGATACCTCCGGCGGTAACAAGGCGCACCTCTACCTGATGGCAGAGCGGTAAGATCCTGTTCGTGACGCCAAGTTGTCGCGGGCGGGGAGGAGGGTGTCAGCACACCGCGCTCACCCCTTCTGCTCGGGTCTGGCAGCTGCTCCTGGTGGCTCGAGCCGTGGGCCGGATCCCGGGGTGTCTCGAGCGACACTCCTCGCCCGTGAGTGAAAGGGGGTGTTTGTTGGATGTGGGGGATTGTTATAGTTCGTGACGCCACCCACGGTTGTGGTGATTGCACCACCGCTGCTCAGTGTGGGGGTCCCGGGGATGGTGATGTGGAGCAGATAGGTGTTGTGTTGCCCCTCCGTGGGTAGGGGTTGGTGATCCCGGGGCCCGGTAATGAGATGTGAAGTGTAGGGCCTGGAGGGCGCAGGGGCGCGGGGGCAGCGCTGTGCCTTGCGGCACTATGGTACTCACTCAGCCTGACACACGGACACAGTTTGTACGGTAAACCAACGGCTGGTAGGACGGTCCCACAGACGGCTGCACCTGCACTCCCGGTAGGTAACGGTGACGTTTCTCTTCCTTGCACCTGTGTTGTCTGATGGTAGCGGTGGATTCCCTCCGGTTACCCGCTCCCCGGCTGCAATCTGGGCCGGAGGAGCCCTACACTTTGCCCGCAGGCGCTGGCCCTGGGGAAACTGGTGCCTTGGCGGTGGCGGTGTCTCCCCGGTAATGGTCGGGCTGTTGCCGTCAATCGGGACTTGGTTGCTGGGGGATCTGCGTCCCCGTCACTGACGGATTTGGCAAATCTGGCGACTCCTAGCCTTGCCGGGGTCCGAGAGGCCCCTGCCCTGGTGCTGACTGTCCTTCGGAACACTGCTCCAGACCACCGGGCACACAGCCAACGGGGTCCTTCCAGGAACTTCCAAACTGTCCCCCTCCAAACAGTCACCGCCGTCGCTGACCTTGCTGTTCTGGCCCTACACAAAGCTGGGCTCTCAGGCTTTCTTTCCTTCTGTCACTTTGCTTGCTTTCCTCCTTTACTCCCGTCACTTTCACTTTGTTGTTTACTTTAGCCCCTGCCTGGGCTACTCCTCACTCCTTCCACTTCCTCCTCCCTCACTCGACTCTCCCTCGACTCTAACTGCCTGGTTACTTCCTGCCTCCAGAGTTGTGAGCTCCTTGGTGGGCGGAGCCAACCGCCTGGCCCACCCCCTGGTGTGCATCATCAACCTCTGGAGGAAGGCAACAAGGATTTCTGGTTAGCAGGTGTGCCTACCTGGAGTGTGGGGTGTGGTGGTGTTGTGACATGTGTCCCCTGGCTTGCCCAGGGCGACACATATGTACGTATTTATATATATATATATATATATATATATATATATATATATATAGATATATATAGATATGTAGATAGATAGATATAGATATATAAACGTATAATTTGTTATTGACATACTATATATTTTTTTACTTCTTAATTACTTTGTTCCAAATATCATACTTGTACACTACTTCTATAAGTGTACTGATATCTACATATGAATATCTATCTGTATATATATATATATATATATATATATACATATACAGTGCCTACAAGTAGTATTCAACCCCCTGCAGATTTAGCAGGTTTACACATTCGGAATTAACTTGGCATTGTGACATTTGGACTGTAGATCAGCCTGGAAGTGTGAAATGCACTGCAGCAATAATGAATGTTATTTCTTTTTTTTTTTTTTTTTAAATTGTGAAAAGTTTATTCAGAGGGTCATTTATTATTCAACCCCTCAAACCACCAGAATTCTGTTTGGTTCCCCTAAAGTATTAAGAAGTATTTCAGGCACAAAGAACAATGAGCTTCACATGTTTGGATTAATTATCTCTTTTTCCAGCCTTTTCTGACTAATTAAGACCCTCCCCAAACTTGTGAACAGCACTCATACTTGGTCAACATGGGAAAGACAAAGGAGCATTCCAAGGCCATCAGAGACAAGATCGTGGAGGGTCACAAGGCTGGCAAGGGGTACAAAACCCTTTCCAAGGAGTTGGGCCTACCTGTCTCCACTGTTGGGACCATCATCCGAAAGTGGAAGGCTTATGGAACTACTGTTAGCCTTCCACGGCCTGGACAGCCTTTGAAAGTTTCCACCCGTGCCGAGGCCAGGCTTGTCCGAAGAGTCAAGGCTAACCCAAGGACAACAAGGAAAGAGCTCCGGGAAGATCTCATGGCAGTGGGGACATTGGTTTCAGTCAATACCATAAGTAACGTACTCCACCGCAATGGTCTCCGTTCCAGACGAGCCCGTAAGGTACCTTTACTTTCAAAGCGTCATGTCAAGGCTCGTCTACAGTTTGCTCATGATCACTTGGAGGACTCTGAGACAGACTGGTTCAAGGTTCTCTGGTCTGATGAGACCAAGATTGAGATCTTTAGTGCCAACCACACACGTGACGTTTGGAGACTGAATGGCACTGCATACGACCCCAAGAATACCATCCCTACAGTCAAGCATGGTGGTGGCAGCATCATGCTGTGGGGCTGTTTCTCAGCCAAGGGGCCTGGCCATCTGGTACGCATCCATGGGAAGATGGATAGCACGGCCTACCTGGAGATTTTGGCCAAGAACCTCCGCTCCTCCATCAAGGATCTTAAGATGGGTCATCATTTCATCTTCCAACAAGACAACGACCCAAAGCACACAGCCAAGAAAACCAAGGCCTGGTTCAAGAGGGAAAAAATCAAGGTGTTGCAGTGGCCTAGTCAGTCTCCTGACCTTAACCCAATTGAAAACTTGTGGAAGAAGCTCAAGATTAAAGTCCACATGAGACACCCAAAGAACCTAGATAACTTGGAGAAGATCTGCATGGAGGAGTGGGCCAAGATAACTCCAGAGACCTGTGCCTGCCTGATCAGGTCTTATAAAAGACGATTATTAGCTGTAATTGCAAACAAGGGTTAATCCACAAAATATTAAACCTAGGGGTTGAGTAATAATTGACCCACACTTTTATGTTGAAAATTTATTAAAATTTAACTGAGCAACATAACTTGTTGGTTTGTAAGATTTATGCATCTGTTAATAAATCCTGCTCTTGTTTGAAGTTTGCAGGCTCTAGCTTATTTGCATCTTATCAAACCTGCTAAATCTGCAGGGGGTTGAATACTACTTGTAGGCACTGTATACACACACATATACATATTGTAGACAGAGGGTAATCCAGCAACAAAGTCCGAGGGATATTAAAATCCAAAAATTTTATTAAATCAAATTAAAATCCATATAAAAATAGGTCCAAACAGGGTATAAACAACTGTCAGAGAGGATGCATTTCGAACCCAATGGCTCTTAGTCAGTCAGTGAGACTGACTAAGAGCCATTGGGTTCGAAATGCATTCAGTTCAGTATGAATGATGCAGTTCAGAAATGGTTCAGTATGCCTTCAATTTTAAATAAATCCCCAACAGTGTCACCAGCAAAGCCCCCCACACCATCACACCTCCTCCTCCATGCTTCACGGTGGGAACCAGCCATGTAGAGTCCATCCGTTCACCTTTTCTACAAAGACACGGTGGTTGGATCCAAAGATCTCAGATTTGGACTCATCAGACCAAAGCACAGATTTCCACTGGTCTAATGTCCATTCCTTGTGTTCTTTAGCCCAAACAAGTCTCTTCTGCTTGTTGCTTGTCCTTAGCAGTAGTTTCCTAGCAGCTATTTTACCATGAAGGCCTGCTGCACAAAGTCTCCTCTGAGTAGTTGTTCTAGAGATGAGAAGGTGTGTCCAAACTTTTGGTCTGTACTGTGTGTGTGTGTATATATATATATATATATATATATATATATATATATATATATATATATATATATATATATATATATATATATATATATATATATATATATATACATACATATAGATACTGCGTATATATATTTATATATATATATATATATATATATATATATATATATATATATATAAATAATGTATTAAAATGTATTGAAATTATAAATTAATGTTTTATAACAGTCATATCTTTCTAGGTATTAATAGTAAAGCAAAAAGATAAAGAATATTCCTGTAAACATTAATATCTCTGGAGGGTGATATCCTTTATATTTTTTTAACCACTTCACAAACAACCTCTTGTGTCAGGAGACAACATTCATTCTCAGGTGAGCTTTGTAGCTAATGATCTCTGCAGGGAGACATAATGATGAAGATGTCACAATCTTCCCTACAATTATTGTCAACTAACCATTTGATTATAGGGTTTATGATCAGGAGCAGGAGTCACCAAGGACCAGACCTGAATTGTCAGGAGAGAAGGAAGGAGGGAGGGTTATTGCACGAAAGTCAAGAGGAGTCAAGTGCAGGAACTTCAAGAAGCTGCCTAGGGTCAGGAGAAGGCTTGGTGTGTACAGTCATATTATGGCCAGTCAGTTCTTTCAGATTCAATATTGTGTCAAGCTGTAGAACAGTATTTTCAGGGTCAGCATCCGGAGCCATTAGCTTGATGTAAGAGTAGCATGGTGTACAGTGATCCAGAATGTTATAGTTACAGCGTAAGGGCAGATGAATGAAGTTAGTATGTGTAGGAATGGCAGATACAGACAGAAGAGGGGCACTATCCAAGTAGAGGAAGGCATGGACGTTGTGCCATACAGGTGCCATGCTTCTTTGCCAAGGAGATACCATGTACAAGCATGACTTTGGGTGGGTTGGGGAATACTTACTGGTTTCTACAGGCTGGTGTCCATCACCCCGGCGCCGGTCCTCGTCGTAAATTAAATAGTAACCCACGCAACCACAACATTCACTTGGCAACCAAATGTGTTCAGTTTATTCTTCCCACCATTATGACAGACATGGTCTCACTCTTCATGGTTCTGTTTCTACTGTTTCTGTGGTACTCATTTGTGACCTCTACCGAGGTCGAGAAAGAGTACCTCTGTATCTTGGAACTTGTCCTCAAGCTGCTGGGTCTGCGTCTCCGTTCCCCCCTCTTCCGAACACTTTTGATCGCTTCTTGGGCCTGATGGCTTTCTATTCATGTGACTCTCCAAGCCCGCCGGGGTGAGCTGTAGACTTCGGACCTCTTGAAGTTACCTCAGGGTTCCAGAACTGGTCTTGACACAATAGCCTTGTCTTCTCTTACTTGACCCCTATCCAGAATTGGCACCCCACAAGGTCCGCACTACCAGCCAACCCACTTGCCACCTGTCACTCCTCCTCTATCTGGACTAAACCCTGTTCTATCTGAAATATAATCTACCGCTGTTCCACCCAACCTGCTAGGTAGTGCCCGCTGGTAAATAGCCCCGATTCCACTACATCGAGAACCTACACTCTGCTAGCATCTTTAACATGTTAACACACATTTATAGCACTCAATATCATATAATATGTTTGGCATAAAACATCTTTTACAGTACCGGTAGGCAACATACAGCATAAAACAGTGTAGGGACCCGACCACCTCTACACAAGAACCGTATATGAGCCCATCTTTGTTTCTGTGACAGGACCTGCTTGCTGATTCGAATGTGAAAGGGGGCCTCCTTCCTTCCTTCCTTCTTTCTTTCTTTCCATCCTTCCTTCCTACATTTCTTCCTTCCTTCCTTCCCTCCTTCCTTCCTTCCACCTTCCCTTCCTTTCTTCCTTCTGTCTATTCTAACTATTCACGCTTCTATTTTTGAAAGCTTCTTAATGTGCAGCATTTTTTTTTCACTCCTGCCCAAAATTTTTGCACATCTATCTATCTATCTATCTATCTATCTATCTATCTATCTATCTATCTCTCTATCTATCTATCTATCTATCCCTCTATCTATTTATCTATCTATCTATCTATCTATCTATCCCTCTATCTATCTATCCCTCTATCTATTTATCTATCTATCTATCTATCCCTCTATCTATCTATCCCTCTATCTATTTATCTATCTATCTATCTATCTATCTATCTATCTATCTATCTATCCCTCTATCTATCTATCTATCTATCTATCTATCCCTCTATCTATCTATCTATCTATCCCTCTATCTATCTATCTATCTATCTATCTATCTATCTATCTATCTATCTATCCCTCTATCTATCCCTCTATCTATCTATCTATCTATCTATCCCTCTATCTATCTATCTATCTATCCCTCTATCTATCTATCTATCTATCCCTCTATCTATCTATCTATCTATCCCTCTATCTATCTATCTATCCCTCTATCTATCCCTCTATCTATCTATCTATCTATCTATCTATCTATCTATCTATCTATCTATCCCTCTATCTATCTATCCCTCTATCTATCTATCTATCTATCTATCTATCCCTCTATCTATCTATCTATCCCTCTATCTATCTATCTATCTATCCCTCTATCTATCTATCTATCCCTCTATCTATCTATCCCTCTATCCCTCTATCTATCTATCTATCTATCTATCTATCTCTCTATCTATCTATCCCTCTATCTATCCCTCTATCTATCTATCTATCTATCTATCTATCTATCTATCTATCTATCTATCTATCTATCCCTCTATCTATCTATCTATCTATCTATCTATCTATCTATCTATCTATCTATCTATCTATTTATCTATCTGTCTATCTATCTATCCATCTATCTGTCTATCTATCTATCCATCTATCTGTCTATCTATCTATCCATCTATCTGTCTATCTATCTATCCATCTATCTGTCTATCTATCTATCCATCTATCTATCTATCTATCTATCTATCTATCTATCTATCTATCTATCTATCTATCTATCTATCTATCTATCTATCTATCCCTCTATCTATCTATCTATCTATCTATCTATCTATCTATCCATCTATCTATCTATCTATCCCTCTATCCAGGGCCGGCTCCAGGTTTTTGTGGGCCCTGGGCGAAAGAGTCTCAGTGGGCCCCATCCACACACAGACATGCACAGATACATACACATACAGGCACACGTACACATACTTATTTAAAGAGAAATTCACAAAAACACATAAATAGACATAAATCTAGACACAGTCATATACACTGCCAGATAGATACACATCATACACACACACATTATTTTTATATATTTATCCTGTATATATATTTCTAATATTGGGAAGCCGGCAACAGCCTCATTCACCTCCCGGCTTGTCTAACAGACCTGGCCGCACATAGGGCACACTAACACTGCTGTATATACATCACAAGAGAGGCTGGGGACAAACACAATACTGGGGGGAATACATATTACTGAGGAAAGGGGTATACAGCTCTAGAGGAGGGCAGTGACTGAGGTGGGGGGGGGCAGCTGTGAGGTGGGGGGTTGACATGCAGCTCTGGGTGTATACAGCTCTGGGGTGGGGGGGGACATACAGCACCTGGGTGGAGGGGACATACAACTCTGGGGGTATAGTAGTATGCAGCCCCCATATTGTGTTATGAAGCCCCCATTGTCCTCCATATAGTATTATGTAGCCCCCGTATGCACTATGCAGCCCCCATATAGCACAATGCAGACCCAGATAGCATTAGGCACCTTCATGTAGTATACAGCACACATATAGCACAATGCAGACCCAGATAGCAATAGGCACCCTCATGTAGTACACAGCCCCTAAATACCACAATGCAGAGCCAGATAGCATTAGGCACCCTCATGTAGTACACACCACCTATATAACACAGTGCAGAGCCAGATAGCATTAGGTATCCTCATGTAGTACACAGACCTATATAGTACAGTGCAGACCCAGACAGCACAGTGCAGAGCCAGATAGCATTAGGCACCCTCATGTAGCATACAGCTTGTATATAGCATAGCCTGTATATAGCACAGTGCAGAGCCAGATAGCAGTAGGCACCCTCATGTAGCATACAGCTTGTATATAGCATAGCCTGTATATAGCACAGTGCAGAGCCAGATAGCAGTAGGCACCCTCATGTAGAATACAGTGATTAATACTCAGTGGCATAACTAGAGTTTGATGGGCCCTGGTGCAAAATTTGGACCGGGGCCCCCCTCCACGTACACCGACACTTAAAGTGCGGGATAATGACACTGACACTCGGGGTACAGGATAATGATGCTGACACTTGGCTATTACCCTCAGCACCCAGGTTTCCCATGATCTGAAATCCCTCTATCAGTACCCAGCTTTCTCATGTTCTGATATCCATCTTTCCCTCAGCACCCAGCTTTCCCATAACAGAGTAAAGCTGGGTGCTGAGAGATGTATAGCAGAGCATGGGAAAGCTGGGTGCTGAGAGATGTATAGCAGAGCATGGGAAAGCTGGGTGCTGAGGGAAAGAGCCTTTTTCCCTCAGCACAAAACATTCCCATCCCATACTTGTATCTTTGTCCTCCTTATATATAGATCTCCAAATACTATAATGGCCCCCACATAGCCTTCCGTAAAATATAAAGGGTCCCATATAACCCGTCATATATTATAATGCACCCCCATAGTTCTCCATGTATTATAATTCACCCCATAGTACTACATATATTATACTGCACCACAGTCCTCCATGTTTTATAACACACACCCATAGTCCATGTGTAAGGTAGCCTCCATATTTCTCCATTTATTATAATGTAGCCCCCATAGTGCTATATGTATTATAATGTAGCGCCATAAATCATCATATTGTATTATGCAGCCCCATACTCCTCCATGTATAATGCACCTCTAGTCCATGTATAAGGTGTCCTTCATGTTTATTATGCAGTCCCATAGACCTCCATGTATCATGCAGCCAGCACCCCCAGGCCTCCATGTGTCATGCAGCCAGCAAAATAAAAAACAAGTACCTCTCTTCTCCTTCCGACCCCTGCGACTGCGGTAGTTACGCCCCTGCCCCCATATGTCACACACCCTGCACTCCCATATCACACACACTACACCCCCATATCTCACACACCCTGCTTCCCATACAGCCTGCACCCCCCATATCACACACACACACTGCTCCCCATACAGCCTGCACCCTCCAGATCTCACACACTACACCCCCATATCTCACACACCCTGCTTCCCATACAGCCTGCACCCCCATATCACACACACTACACCCCCATATCTCTCACACCCTGCTTCCCATACAGCCTGCACCCCCCATATCACACACACACACTGCTCCCCATACAGCCTGCACCCCCCATATCCCACACACACACACTGCTTCCCATACAGCCTGCACCCCCCAGATCTCACACACTACACCCCCATATGTCACATACCCTGCTTCCCATACAGCCTGCACCCCCCATATCACACACACACACTGCTCCCCATACAGCCTGCACCCCCCATATCCCACACACTACACCCCCATATGTCGCATACCCTGCTCCCCATACAGCCTGCACCCCCATATCACATACACACTACACCCCCATATCTCACACACCCTGCTTCCCATACAGCCTGCACCCCCCATATCACACACACACACACACACACACACACTGCTTCCCATACAGCCTGCACCCCCCAGATCTCACACACTACACCCCCATATGTCACATACCCTGCTTCCCATACAGCCTGCACCCCCCATATCACACACACTACACCCCCATATGTCACATACCCTGCACCCCCCATATCACACACACACACACTGCTCCCCATACAGCCTGCACCCCCCATATCCCACACACACTGCTTCCCATACAGCCTGCACCCCCCAGATCTCACACATTACACCCCCATATGTCACATACCCTGCTTCCCATACAGCCTGCACCCCCCATATCACACACAATATACCCCCATATCTCACACACCCTGCTCACATATCTCACCCTGCCTGTACCCCAACTTACCCCTCTCAAACACTCTGCACCCATTCACATGCTTCTGTCACAGTCTGCAGCCCTCATATGCCCCTCACCCTGCAGCCCCCCTCACCCTCATGTCCCCTCTTTTCTTATTACCAGTCATTGTGTCTCTTGCTTTCTGCCCGGCCTCCTGTGTCTCCTCCCACACAGTCACATGGGCGTGACATCATCGCAGGTCCTGCAGGATGGAGATCCCGTCTGCTGTGCAGGTCAGGAGCACTCCTGCAGCTCAGACACGGCTGGTGGCCTCTCCAGGTCAGGGGCCCCTCTACTGACACTGGGCTCCCCTGACTCACAGGCCGGCCACTACACAGCAGCACTACACATAGACGCAGAGCGGCTGCTGGGCCCCTATGTGTACTAGTGCCGCTGTGTAGTGGCCGGCCTGTGAGTCAGGGGAGCCCAGTGTCAGTAGAGGGGCGGCTCACGTCTCCTCGGCGCGTCGTCCATTGCTGTCGCTCGCTCTGACCTCTCAGCAGGCGCGCAGTGATGACGTCACCGCGGTCCTCTGCAGAGCTGTCAGAAGAACGCCGACAGTCACAGCGGGGAGAATGATAAGAGAGCGCGCCGCTCCCTCTCTCATCATTGCTCTCAATTGTATCGGCACCTGCGATGCCGATGCAATTGAAAGCTCGATCCTCGGCGGGGGGCGGTGACAGCGCGGCCACCGGGCCCCCCTGAGTAGCGGTGCGCCACTCCTGCCACCGCGAGTGGGCCCCCCGGCAGCTCAGGGCCCCGGCATTTGACCGGGTTTGCCGGGTGCTGGCGCCGGCCCTGCCTCTATCAAATCAAATCAAATCAAATCAAATAAGCTTTATTGGCAGGACCAAATACAAATTAGTTTTGCCAAAGCAAGTGCACATTAGGGACTGGGGCTGTGGGGATGGTGGGTGGGGACTGTAGGAAGGATGGATGGGGCACATCCAGGGTGGGGACTGTGGGGGCACTTCTAGGATGGGGGCTATGGAAGTCCATGGCTTATGATGGGGCATATCCAGGGTGGGGACTGTAGTAACGGTGGTTGGGGCATATCCAGGGTGGGGATTGGGGGGCCACATCTGGGATGGGGGGCTATGGAAGTCCATGGCTTATCATAGTTCTCTTTCTCGAAGTCTATGACATTCGCTCACATACCGCGCTGCTATCTCCACTGCGCTCTCTTCTTCCCCCAGCAGGATATATATTTTCTCTTCCTCCTTCATGGAGCTGAAATCCGGGAAGAGATGGGAGAGTCTCCTGAAGTGAGTGTCCCTCACTGCTGAGTACTTGGTGCAGTGTAGCAGGGGGTGGGTTTCATCCTCCAGGGCCTCTAGGT
>NC_134362.1:173531605-173634105 GCF_048569485.1 Anomaloglossus baeobatrachus
AAGCGACCCACGCCTCTATGTCCCCGAGGGATCGGTCGATACGGCTGAGGAGCCCGGCCTGCTGCCGTCCACCACGCTACCTCCCTCACTGCCCATGCCCGCGGCCAACGCCCCGACCGACCCGTTACCCCTGCCACTGGTAGAGGAGCCCGCAGCGTCTGTGGGAGAGGGCCCAGACCTGCGGCCCCCGGGCCCTGCCTTTACCACTGCCCTGGCACCCATCCCGACTTCCATCCCGGTCGCAGCAGGGGTGACCCTCGCCCAGAAGCCAGCACCGCAAGTCCCGCTGTCCGCTCCCAGATATCCGGCCTCGGCTGAGGCACGGCGGGGATGCAGCTGCCAGGAGGCAGAGCAGGCCATGTCACAGCGGGGTCCCTCATTACCAAAGGTACCGGTCATAGCCGGCACGGAGGGACTCTGGCTGGGCCCATCCCCCACACCGCCTTAACTGGAGCAAGCAGAAAGTGCTCCACACCGGGAGCGGCAGTGAAGACAGTCGCGCCGCGGGATTGCTGATTGCTGATTAAGTAAGAAAAGTTAAAGCATGGTAGCGGTTCCCGGTTACCTTGCTGTCGGTCCCCATTGGGACTCTGCTGACGTTTCAGACGGCCCTCAAGGCTAAGGAGTCCGGTTGGAGGAGCAGTCGTACCCGCATCATCGGTAGCTGAAAATGGAGTCCTGTGGGACAGTGTCACCCCTGTGTGAGGGTGGCGTTGGGGGCTCGTGGTGTTCGATGGTGGACTGTGGGAAAGCTGCAGGAGGAAGCTGTACCGGAGCCAAGTGTTGTGGATGGCCCCTGGGACCCAGCTGACGGTCCCCGTCGGGACCCTACGGCAAGTCTCCGTTGGGACCCTACAGTTTTGTTGTGGTAGCCCGTTGGCTACAAAGCACTGTTGTTCCCGTGGGGACTGTTTACAACCCAATGCGTAGAAACTGCTACGGACAAGCCCGAGAACTGGCAGGGCAGCCACAAACTTAGTGGAATGTAAATAAAATGTGTTTATGGCTTTACCGTTACTGCCTCCGGAGAGGCTGATTTGGAGGATGGGCCTGGAGGAAAGGGATGGCCCAGGCCCGCCACTACCGCAACCGGTGGCGATCCTCCGGGGGTTTCAGGGGTTCCCCATGGACGTGAGTCCCCTGAAAAGGACAGAACCCGATCGGGCAACTTGTGCTGGACTGGGGTCAAGGGGTGCTGCTGATTTGCTTAGGGGCAGCATCAGGGCCAGGTTGCTTGGGTGGGAGAGAGCAGAAGCCGTTACCATTAGCAACGTTTAAGAAAAATGCCTCCCGATGTGGGAAGAAGTTAATATACTTGTATTATGTGTTTTACCGTTTATCTTTTTCAGTTGTGAAAATAAAACCGGTGGTGGACGGGCAGCCCGCGGACGGTCTGCATTTTACTAAGGGGGAATGTGGTGCCCTGGACAAGCCAGGACGTCACAAGAACTGCACCAACACACCCCACACTCCCGGTCAGGCACACCAAAGTCAGACAAAAACCCTTGTTGCCTTCCTCCAGGGGCTGATGTTCACACCAGGGGGTGGGCCAGGCAGTTGGTCCCACCCACCGAGGAGTCCACAGTCCTGGAGGCGGGAAAAGGAACAGATCAGTTTGAGAGTTGAAAGTGGAAGGAAGGAAAGTGGTAGTGGAGCAGACTGAAGTTGGTCCGGGTGTGTGGCCCGGACAGAACAGCAAGGTTGGCAGACGGTGGTGACCGTCTGCAGGAGAGGCCTATTGGATCTAGCTGTAAGGACCGTGGACGGGCGGTGGCCCAGCGGTACCGGACCAGTACGCAAAGAGAAGCCAGCACCATCCGGCAGGGGCTTACGGACCCCGACAAGGCTAGGAGTCGCCGTGCAATTTGTCGAATCCGTTAGCGAAGGGAACCTCCGGTGTTTCCCAGCAGCCAAGTCCCGATAGAAGGCAACAGTCCAACCATTAGAGGGAAACACAGTCACCGCCAAGGCTAAAGTTCCCAGGGCCAGAGCCTGCGGGCAAAAGGGGCTCCTCCAGCTCATATCCAAGCTGGGGAGCGGGTTACCGGTGGGAACCTATTGGAACCATACATACTACACAGGTGCAGGGAAAGGCAGTCACCATCAACCTGCCGGGAGGAGAAACACCGCAGCCGCCTGTGGGACCCGTCCATCCAGCCATCTGTTTTACCGGAGACTCTGTGTTCATCATTGGCTGAGTGAGTACCACCGTGCCGTGCGGCACAGCGCTGCCCTCGCAACCCTGCACCTCACCAGGCCCCGTAACCCGCCTGCCATCCATCCCTACCCCTTCATCGGGCCCAACCAAACCCCCTACCCACGGAGGGAAGAACTAACATCCAGACTGCTCCCTGTCATCGCTCCCGGGATCCCTGTCCAGAGCAGCGGTGGTGTCACCAATCTCACCACAACCGTGGGTGGCGTCACGGACAATACCAAATCCCCACAATAAACTCCCCCCCCTTTCACTCACGGGCGAGGAGCGCCGCTCGAGTCCCCGGGATCCGGCCCACCGCTCGAGCCACCACCGAGCAGCAACAGCAGCAGCAGCCGGACCCGAGCAGTGGGAGAGCACAGCGTCCCCTCCTCCGCCCGCGACATAAATATATCAGTGGCACGTTTTAAGCAATTTTGGCCTAACGAGGCAGGATCCGCGCTAATGACTCATATTCATAAGCCAGGTGGCTATTGTTGGAGGACTCAACATATCTGTTTTCAATAAACACCATGTAATGCTTCATTTTTCCTGAGGAGGTGCTGCAGTTAGTGTGGGTTGTTTAGCAGATGACAGCTGATTGCTGGGATTCGTAAGAGTAACCTTATTAGTAATTTATCATTGATAGACTCAAAAAATGAAAAAGAAATACCTAAAATGTAAAATAAATGTCAAATATTACAACTGTGATGTCCACATGATGTTTAGAAAGTAGTTCAAGGGTTTGTCTGATGGAAATAATCATTGTCCTTTTGCCTTAATAGAACATGTGAATATCACGATTTGACTGTAGAAAAGTGAAGGACAGGGGCTCCTATGCAGTCCCTCACGCTAGTGGTCCCTAGGCTATCACTAACCTCAGAGTTACCCCTAATGGTGGAGATACCTGAGTGCCATCTCTGGCTAAGCTCCTGACCAGAACTGATCTGATTCCTCTGACTAAGCAAGGAAGGGACAGGAGAGATGGAGACATAGATAAAGAAAGACATGGAAGAACAAAACTCGGACACACTGCAAACACACCTGAACCAAAAATGAGAGACTCAGAAGAAAAGCAAGAGCAGGAAGGTAGCAACAAAAAGACAACAAGGGTTAACTCCACAACCACACTCAGCAACAAGTACTACAACCACCAGTTAGTCTGGATTACAACACCTCACCAGACCAGGTAAGATAAACTATAGCTGTTATTAATGGAAGGGTCCACCCAGCATATATAGGAGGGGAGCAGATGTGATTGGTCTTTCCACAACATGTGATCAAAGATGACTCACAAGCAGACCAGCAGAAATTAACTCTTGCTAGTGTGGTGCCCTGGACTAGCCAGGTCGTCACAGGTACTGCAGAACACACACCCCCACCCCGAGACAGGCACATCAACCAGACACAAAATCCTTGTTGCCTACCTCCAGGGGCTGATGTCCACACCAGGTGGGGTGGAGCAAGGCAGTTGGCCCCACCCACTGAGGAGTTCCCAGTCCTGGAGGCGGGAAAAGGAAGGTAGTTCAGTTAGGGAAGTGAAAGGGAGAGGACTGAAGTAGTTGTGGAGGAGTAAACTGACTGTGTCCGGGTGTGTGGCCCGGGCAATAAGAGCAAGGTTGGCAGACGGTGGTGGCCGTCTGCAGGAGAGGCAGATCAACGCGGAACCGTAGGACCGGGGTCGGGCGGTGGCCCGCCGGTACCGAACCGGGGAGCGAAGTGAAGCCAGCACACACCGGCAGGGCCTGCGGACCCCGACCAGGCTTGGAGTCGCCGTAAAGAGGTCAAATCCGTTAGTGACCGGAACCCCAGGGGTTTCCTAACATTCAAGACCCGATAGAAGGCAACCGTCCGACCAGTAGAAAGAAATACAGCTACTGCCACAGCTAGAGTTCCAAGGGCCCGAGCCTGCGGGCAAAAGGGCTCCTCCAGCACCTATACACGCTGGGGAGCGGGTTACCGTTGGGAAGCCATCGGGACCAACATACACAAAGTTGCAGGGAAAGGCAGCCACCACCAACTGTCCGGGAGAAACCACAGCAGCCGGCTGTGGGACCCGTCCATCCAGCCGTTCGGTTTACCAGAGACTTTGCGTACATTTGTGGCTAAGTGAGTACAATCGTGCCATCCGGAACCGCGCTGCGCAGTCCAGGCGACTCTGCACCTTGCCAGCCCTGCCTCCCCGTCACCTCACCGGGCCCCGGGACCACTAACCCCTACCCACGGAGGGGGGAAAACAACATCCCAGCTGCTCCCTACCATCGCTCCCGGGATCCCCGTTACCAGCAGCAGTGGTGCCCAAACTCACCATAACCCGTGGGTGGCGTCATGGACTAAATCCCCAAACCAACCACCCCTTTCACTCACGGGCGAGGAGCACCGCTCAAGTCCCCGGATCCGGCCCACCACTCGAGCCACCGAGCAGCACCGGACCCGAGCGTTAGTGTGGCGCCCTGGACAAGCCAGGACGTCACAGGTACTACAACAACACACCCCACACACGGGCTAGGCACACCAAAGTCAAACACAAATCCTTGTTGCCTCCCTCCAGGGGCTGATGTCCACACCAGGGGGTGGGCCAGGCGGTCGGCTCCGCCCACCGAGGAGTTCCCAGTCCTGGAGGCGGGAAAAGGAGTGAGTGAGTGAGGAGTTGAGTTTGGAGAGGAGTTGAAGAAGGAAGTGGTAGTAGAGGAGACTGAAGGCGTCCGGGTGTGTGGCCTGGACGGAACAGCAAGGTTGGCAGATGGTGGTGACCGTCTGCATCTGCAAGAGAGGCTGATTGGGGCGAACCGTAAGGACCGGGGATGGGCGGTGGCCTGACGGTACCGGATTGGGGAGCAAAGAGAAGCCAGCACCATTCGGCAGGGCTTACGGACCCCGACCAGGCTAGGAGTCGCCGTAAAACTGCTCAAATCCGTTAGCGAAGGGAACCTCCGGGGTTTCTCAGCAGTCAAGACCCGATTGAAGGCAACAGCTCACATCGTAAAGGGAAACACAGTCATCGCCAAGGCTACAGTTCCCAGGGCCAGAGCCTGCGGGCAAAAGGGGCTCCCTCAGCATCCATCCAAGCTGGGGAGCGGGTTACCGGTAGGAAGCCATTGGAACCGTAAACACAACACAGGTGCAGGGAAAGGCAGTCACCACCAACCTACCGGGAGAACTACCGCAGCCATCTATGGGACCCGTCCATCCAGCCGTTTGTTTTACCGGAGACTTTGCATTGATCATTGGCTGAGTGAGTACAACCGTGCCGTGCGGCACAGCGCTGCCCCCGCGACCCTGCACCTCACCAGGCCCCGTAACCCGCCTGCCATCCCTAACCTCTCACCGGGCCCAGGGACAACCAATCCCCTACCCACGGAGGGGAGAACCAACATCCAAGCTGTTCCTGCCATCGCTCCCGGGATCCCCGTCCAGAGCAGTGGTGGTGTCACAACCTCACCACAACCGTGGGTGGCGTCACGGACAATCAATCCCCAAAACAAACCCCTTTTCACTCACGGGCGAGGAGCGCCGCTCGAGTCCCCGGGATCCGGCCCACCGCTCGAGTCACCACCGAGCAGCAGCAGAGCAGCCGGACCCGAGCAGTGGGTGAGCGCAGCGTACCCTCCTCCGCCCGCGACATTAGCGAGCGCAGCGCAGTGGCGTTCTCCCCGCCCGTGACACTAGCTTGCCTATAAACTACTAAACTGTTGTCTGTATAGAATCAGTAGTCTGAACAGATCCTAATGCTGCCATGACAGTCAGCGATGTTTGTAAAAACTTCTCTGTGTGACAGTGGACATCAGAGAGAAGGGGCCTTAAACCCTCCTTTTATGACATTACTGTTAATGTTGCATGACTAATTCCATTTTATAATTGTTTATAGTAAAGAGCGCCAAGCTGGTTGATTTTTGAGGAAAGGCTCAAATAATCCCAGACTATCTGTTGTGCTTCACCAGTGATGCCCATGACTTTTAATTTGTTAAAGTGCCTCTGAGCAGTCCATATTTATAGATCCAGGACAACGCCAAGGAGGACTAACAGAAAAGCTAAGCCACTAAGACAACTGTTAAGCCCCTTTCTTGTCTTCAAGGCTGAGCTCTACTCTTCTCCCCCATGGCTGCCACCTATTGTTGTCGGTGGCTGGTGTTCCACTGTGACATTATCTCCCAAGACCTTTTAAAGCCCATTTGGATGCACCCCTCTGTCTGAATATTGACTTTGAATTGTGTTTAATTGCCATTTGTTTGAAGATTGCAACAATGTTTTTCCATTCCTGTGATTTCCACTATCTGCTGTGTTTGTGGTTTGCAGCTTAATCCATCATTTGCTGTAAGCATCACAAACTGTTATTAAAATATGTTTACATTACACTGCAACCTTCAGTGGATAGTACTATTTACATCTGCTGTTTCTGTGATCTGCTGGTTAACCCATTGTTTGCTGCAAGCATCATTATCTGTTATTAACGTCTGTTCACAATATACTACAATCTGCTGTGCATTCTGCCATCTACAACGTGCTGTTTTCCTCTTCATCAGACTTCAAAATTCTTTGGCTTATGGTGTGTTCTGCCTTGCTTGTTGTCTGCCGACCAATATAGCCTGTGATCCATGTCCCCTTTCTTCCGTGTATCCTCCAGCCTGCTGTGCCAACTTCCTGAGTCCATGCACCTACCCTGACCTGGAGCTTCATAAATCAACTTCACTTGATGAGCCTAAAGGCCGCTTTACACGCAACAACATCGCTAACGAGATGTCGTTGGGATCACGGAATTCGTGACACACATCCGGCCTCGTTAGCGACGATGTTGCGTGTGAAACGCATGAACGACTGTTAACGATCAAAATTACTTACCTTATCGTTGATCATTGATGCGTCGTTCTATTCCTAATTATCGTTGCTGTTGCAGGACGCAGGTTGTTCGTCGTTCCCGAGGCAGCACACATCGCTATGTGTAACACCACAGGAACAAGGAACATCTCCTTACCTGCGTCCTCCGGCAACAAGGAAAGAAGGAGGTGGGCGAGATGTTCCGCCCGCTCATCTCCGCCCCTCCGCTTCTATTGGGCGGCCACTTAGTGACGTCGCTGTGACGCCGCACGAACCACCCCCTTAGACAGGAGGCGGTTAGCCGACCACAGCGACGTCGCTAGGCAGGTAAGTATGTGTGACCGTTCTTAGCGATGTTGTGTGCCACGAGCAACGATTTGCCCGTGACGCACAACCGACGGGGGCGGGTGCTTTCACTAGCGACATCACTAGTGATGTCGCTGTGTGTAAAGTGCCCTTAAGAATAGGTCATGTGCCCTAGATAGAGAACCCATTGTACCAATACAAGAGTAACACTACAATCTAAAGACAGGGTTGTTTTAGCTGTACCTTAAAATGTTCCTTAGGACACTCTTTCTTCTGTTACAACAATTTTTTTACATTTCTGTTGTGGCGCCCCTGACCTGGTCAGGCACCCCTGAGTACTGCACCCATGCTGGGGGCAGTACAATACAGGTAATCCAGAAGGCTGACCGGGGTGTGACTACACAGGCGCATAGTAATCAGGTCTCACACATCTACCTTTGATAGGGACCTCTGGGGAATCCAGGAGGGGGGGCGTGGCCTCCATGTCCACTCATGGGGTGTGGTAGAGAGCCTGGTTGCTAGGTTGTGTAAGCAGACAGAGTAGGAAGGAGGGAGCTAAGTCTGAAGTGGAGCTCAGGGAGAGCAGACGCAAAGAGGAGACCTGAGGCTGCCACTAGTCAGACAACGTACGCGCAGTGACTACCAACGGGGGAGATCGGTGACCTGGTAGTGCCACCCAAAATCCACCCAAGGCTAGAGAGAGCAAAGGAGTGGCAGAGTAAGGGGACTGCCAGGGAGGTACCAAGCCCGCAAGGGTAACAGGTCCCAGTGCAGAGATTTATTCAATTTTCTCCTGCCAAACCTGCTGGTGGGGGCACTTCAGACCCACACCATACCACCACAGAGTCCGCAGCCACATAGCAAAGAGAGGGCCTATAGTTCACAGGAGGCAAGCAGCCGGAGTGACCTGGTCCAGGCTACAAGCAAACGGGCCAAAAGAAGGGGAGAGAGGCATCAGCAACTTCCCTGGGCGACCCCAGCAGGGCTTCAAGTAGGGGTCACCCCAAAACACACAGGGCTAGGAAGGCGAGTTGGTAGTCATCCTCATCAGCCAGCCGGAAGGATACCTGGTTCCAGCCTAGTTCATCCCAGCTACGCCCGGGTACTCACCCTGCCATCAACTGTGAGTAAAAACCCTGAAAGACTGCCTGGACTGTGTTTGAGTCATGCTGTGCCTTGTGGTTCCACACACTTACACAGGGCCCTGGGGCTTGCCTCACTCTCAGGAGGCCACTACAACTGACTGCACCCGCCATCAGCCCCCAGGCACCCCTTAATCTGCAGTGGTGGTCACCCTGACCGCAATACCAAGAGTGGCGTCACAAAAATCCTAAAGAGAAGGTCCCCTACCTGTGACCAGACTGTTCCTGTATACTACAATCTGCTGTGGATTCTGCCACCTACAACCTGCTGTTTTCCTCTTCATCAGCCCTCAAGATTCTTTGACTTATGGTGTGCCCTACCTCACTTGTTGTCTTGCGACCAGCATAGCCTGTGGTCGAGGTCTTCTTTCATTCATGTATTGTTATGCCTGCCTGGATCCACAGACTCAGACGGGCTGTAATGTACAGGCTAGAGGGAAGCCACTCACCAAGTAGGATCCCTAGAATCCTGAAATCTTTTAACCCCTATACAGCGATTTGGAATTACACAAATTATTGGAATTTGCAGTCTGATGTGAGTAGTAGTCAGGCAGGGTCGAACCGGGAAATGCAAAACAGGGACAGAGTCACGTAGACAAGGACGTCATCAGAAAACAAAGCAGAGGTCAAATCCGGATCGGGCAGTGAGGTACATAAACAGCAGGCAGGAGGGTAGTCAGCAAACAAGCAGAAGTCAGCACACAGGAATCACTAAACAGAACAGGGCGGATCAGGAACCAAGACTTCAGAACTATCTCTCGCAGTGATCAGCAGACAGGAAGGGAATTAAGAAGGGTGTGGTGTCTTCCCATTGTTCATAGCTGAATGATGGTAACTTCAGCTGGAAGACACACGCCACCTACAAGCAGCCAGTGGTACTGCACATCCCCAGGAAACCCAACCCAGTGGATGAGCGGAGCTTGCGCCCACCGGCGCCGCTGGCATCGACTCCTTTCCCATCACCAGCACTATCCACGGCAGGAACACAGCGTCGCCTGGCGATCAAAGTAGAAGTCGCTGGGGCGGACTCCTGTGGTGACGTAGCATGTATCCTCCAGCCTGTTGTGCCAACTCCCTGAGTCCATGTACCTACCCTGACCTGGAGCTTCAAAGATAAACCTCACTAGGTGACCCTAAGAATAGATCATGTGCCCTAGACAGAGAACCCGTTGTGTCAAGACAAGATTAACTCTACAATCTAAACACAGAGTTTATTGATTGTTCCTTAGAACTGTCTAGATGGACATGTGACTACTGCAGCCAATCATTGGCCATCATTGTCTGTCTAGACAAAGAAGGAAGTATAAGGAACAATGAGGGACCTGGGAAGCTTCAGAATTGATGCAATGTGGAAGCGGTATTAGTTGTTTTCTTATTATCCTTTTACATCTTTCTGGAACATTTAAAATAATATATATATATATATATATATATATATATATATATATATATATATATATATATATATATATATATTATATACATACTGTGTGTGTATATATATATATATATATATATATATATATATATAAACAGTATGTACACTATGTGCAGAATTATTAGGCAAATGAGTATTTTGATCACATGATACTTTTATACATGTTGTCCTACTCCAAGCTGTATAGGCTGAGAGCCAACTACCAATTAAGTAAATCAGGTGATGTGCATCTCTGTAATGAGGAGGGGTGCGGTGTAATGACATCACCACTCTATATAAGGGGTACTTAATTATTAGGCAACTTCCTTTCCTTTGGCAAAATGGGTCAGAAGAGAGATTTGTCGGGATCTGAAAAGTCCAAAATTGTGAGATGTCTTGCAGAGGGATGCAGCAGTCTTGAAATTGCCAAACATTTGATGCGTGATCACCGAACAATCAAGCGTTTCATGGCAAATAACCAACAGGGTCGCAAGAAGTGTCTTGGGCAAAAAAGACCCCAAATAACTGCCCATGAATTAAGGAAAATCAAGCGTGGAGCTGCCAAGATGCCATTTGCCACCAGTTTGGCCATATGTCAGAGCTGCAACGTTACTGGAGTATCAAAAAGCACAAGGTGTGCCACACTCAGGGACATGGCCAAGGTAAGGAAGGCTGAAAAACCACCACCTTTGAACAAGAAACATAAGATAAAATGTCAAGACTGGGCCAAGAAATATCTTAAGACTGATATTTCAAAGGTTTTATGGACTGATGAAATGAGAGTGACTCTTGATGGGCAGATGGATGGGCCAGAGGCTGGATCAGTAAAGGGCAGAGAGCTCCACTCCGACTCAGACGCCAGCAAGGTGGAGGTGGGGTACTGGTATGGGCAGGTATCAGCAAAGATGAACTTGGGGGACCTTTTCGGGTTGAGGATGGAGTGAAGCTCAACTCCCAGACCTACTGCCAGTTTCTGGAAGACAACTTCTTCAAACAGTGGTACAGGAAGAAGTCGGTATCGTTCAAGAAAAACATGATTTTCATGCAGGACAATGCTCCATCACATGCATCCAACTACTCCACAGCGTGGCTGGCCAGTAACGGTCTAAAAGATGAAAAAATAATGACATGGTCCCCTTGTTCACCTGATCTGAACCCCATAGAGACCTGTGGTTTCTCATAAAATGTGAGATCTACAGGGAGGGAAAACAGTACACCTCTGGGAACAGTGTCTGGAGGCAGTGGTGGCTGCTGCACGCAATGTTGATCATAAACAGATCAAGCAACTGACAGAATCTATGGATGGTCGGCTGCTGAGTGTCATCAGAAAGAAAGGGGGCTATATTGGTCACTCATTTTTTGGGGTTTTGTTTTTGCATGTGAGAAATGTTTATTTTTAAATTTTGTGCAGTTATCTTGGTTTACCTGGTGAAAATAAACAAGTGAGATGGGAATATATTTGGTTTTTATTAAGTTGCCTAATAATTCTGCACAGTATTAGTTACCTGCACAAACAGATCTCCTCCTAAGATAGCCAAATCTAAAAAAAAAACCACTCCAACTTCCAAAGATATTAAGCTTTGATGTTTATGAGTCTTTTGGGTTGACTGAGAACATAGTTGTTGATCAATAATAAAAAAAATCCTCTAAAATACAACTTGCCTAATAATTCTGCACACAGTATATATATAAACCGTTCCGAGCAACACCTTTAATAAATGTTATTTCCTGAGAGCTTATTAGTGAAATATTAGCATAATATCTCAGGCCACCTTTTTACCCTGAGACTGCGATATTCGACACTCTAGTGCTCCGCGCTAATTAGGAAGGCTCGTTATGTTGTGTTCTAACACGTAAACTCTCAAACTACCGTTTACTTTGCGCTGCTACTTTGAGGAAGCCGTTAAGAATTTTAAGCCATTTATGAGCTGTTTTTATGAGATCATTTGGACGTCTCATTTTACACCTAGAAATTAATTTCATCCATGAGGAGTTTGTAATCTAAGGCATGGTATCAAGAACCATATAATTTTATTTAGTCGCGCCGTCAAAACAGTTGTTGTCTGAGCTATTGTAACCCCTTCACACTTCATATACCTCACCGATGCCCAGACGCACTGCAAAGTAGTATGCCATTGGAATTTATTGGGTCATTAGAAACTCTACGGACAAAAAGTTACCGGCTTGTTATCAAATATATGGTCATGCCTCCCATTTTCTTAAAAGGTTTGTCCATTTTGGGCAATATCTAAATAAGATGTCTGCATAGAATAGGACACAATAGATTCTCCAGAGAGTCACTTCTTAAGACAATTCTTCACTATGGCACAGAGGTAAGCAGAGGATTCTCCTATATTGTCTAGAATTCAACAGAGAGTCCGAAAATATCTGTGACAGCCTGATGTGATCTCGGGGCTATGTGAGACCAGAAGGTCACAGTGCACTGTGGATCGCAGATCCGCTTTAATGCCCGCTCACCATTTACTATTTAATTCCTTTCATTGCATAGCATCTCACTGGCCCTCACTAGCCAGGGTAAGTTTAGGGTCAGCGAGGGCCTAGGTATGTGATCTGCGATGAGGGGGGGGGGGGACCCATATAGGCAGCGTCGGACTGGCTACCGGAGGAATCTCCAGTAATGCCAGGCCTGGATTCGGGTATCTGCATTGCACTCCGGAGCTCTCACCTGAGCTCCGACGTGCAGCTTAGACTGAGCTGCGAGCGCCGAGTAATTGATTCCCCAGCGATTGCGGTTCAGTTCATGACAGCTGCAGACAGGCCGGGGTGATCTCCGGTGCTCTCACCTGAACTCCGAAGAGCACCGGAGATCACCCCGGCCTGTCTGCAGCTGTCATGAACTGAACTGCAATCGCCGGGGAATCAATCACTTGGCTGCACGTCGGAGCTCATGTGAGAGCTCCAGAGTGCAATGCAGATACCCGAATCCAGGTCTGGCATTACTGGACATTCCTCTGGTAGCCAGTCCGACGCTGCATATAGGGATGTTAGAGAGTGCAGGTGTGATGCCCTGGCAAAACCAGGGTGTCACATAGCCTGCAGACATCCGGCAAAGTGCAGGCCATTCTCCTCCTTGGTAACCTGATCCCACACCAGTGCAGCAGGACAGACACCCCCCCAGTGTAAGAGCTAAACAGGGCAGGAGGGGAGGGGCTGGAGCAGAGTGAGTGAGGAGAGTGAAGAGAGCAGACCAGGGGAGGATAGCTCCTGGCTGCTGTAAGGAAGGGAAGTGTGAGGAAGGGGCCCGAGGTGGCCGGGGCAGGGTAGTGGCCCGCTGGCATCCGGGGGTGACCCGGATCACTGCAGGGGGAGTGGGCTCCCCGTTCCCGACTGAGGAAGGAGAAAGAAGCGTCTGGCTGCAAAACAAGACCAGAATCCTGCTGTACTGCGTGTGGGACCCCAAACACCCTCCGCACCGAAGGCTGCAGATACCGGCAATTTCTGGTTAATTCCCGACGCTGTGTGAATTTCCTTGAAAAGCGAACTGTGAGTAACAACATCCCCCGGTCCAACCGGGCGCACAGCTCTCAGACGGTCTCCATCTCCTCCCTGCACCACCTCACCGGGGTCCCGGGACACCAACACCCTACCCGTGGAGGGAAATCACCACCTTGCTGCCCACCACCATCCCCGGGATCCATTTACCGGCAGCGGCGGTGCTCCGTTACCTCACCGCACACCACGGGTGGCGTCACGGACAATCTCCCTTACCTAATCTCCTTCGTACTGTGGAGCCTGGGATCACAGACCGGGTCACGTCACCGTGATACCCACAGAAGTGACCCCGTGGCCCGGATCTGAGTACCCCTTATCCTCGGGCGACACACAGGGATCAGTCTCAGGTGAGTGTTAGGAGGTGACGCCACTCCCCTCTCCCTAGCACAACTACTCGGACCTTTCTCTTCTCCATGTTTGCCCTCATTAAACAAGAACAGCACTTCCAGCGTTTTCGGCAATCGCTCTTCTGGGGCTCTCAAGAAGTTGTTGCATCACTCAAGCCCTGGGCCTAATCAGTGCCAGCTTAATGGTTGCAACAATCTTGGCCACCTACAGGTTACTATTTTTAGGCTTGAGGGCCTAATAACCTTAGGACTCCCCAGTCTGATAATATAAGCTCCAGCTGTCAGGCTTTAGCTTGGCTGGGTATCAAAATTGGGGAGGACCGCAAACTGGCTTTTTAAATCATTTATTTAAATAATTAAAAAAAAGTTGCATGCGGTTTCTCTTATTTTGATACACAGCCAAGATAAGTGCACGGGTGGGGGCCGCAGCCTGTAGACGTTTGCTTTATCTGTGGTGGGTATCAGAATATGGTCAGACCCTACGCCATCTTATTTATTTATTTTGATACCATGATACTGACAGTAGATGCTAGAGTGTATGGGCTCCTTCCAGGTATGACATCATTTCAACACGCCCCCTAACACATCATAGGGACGTGTTCAAAATACAACCCGACATTTCCAGCCGGAATAAACACTATTTTTCTAAGTCCACATGGGCAGGGAGGTGTTTAGAATAGAATTGGGGGTCTGAGGGTAAGACCCCGAGATGGGCAGGTGCAGGGGGGCGAAGCCCTCCCCTTGCATGATTATGGTGGACAAGAGGAAATATTGCAACGCCCACCAACCAAGCGAGTCACACCACTAACCTGAAAGGAGCCCAAACATTCTAGGCTCATAGTAGATGCTAGAGTGTACAGGCTACTTCCAGGTATGACATAATTTCAACACACCCCATCACATAATACTGACTCGCAAACAGTTGCACTGCTTTCCCCACCCACCGGCCGTCCTGGCACCTGTGATTGGTTGCAGTCAGCTGACATGCTGCCAGTCAAGGTGGGGGTGCGTCTGACTGCAATGAATCGCAAGCATCGGAGGGCGGGGAAAGCAGTGCATATGGATGAGCAGTAATTAGCGGCCCAGGAAGTGAATACAAGGCCTGTGAGCAGCGTACAGCCATGCCAGAGGCTCGGTAAGTACAGTGCACTTGCTCCCATTCCCTTAACCCTTCTACCACCATTTTTAATCTTTGGATTCTGGTCCCCATAAACTTATATTGAACCGGATTGCGGGCCAGAACTAGATTTTAAAAAAAATTGAACAGGGACCCGCTAGTCCCGGTTATCTGCGAGTCCGCTCATCTCTAATTAAAACCTTTTCACTACTCACTGATGACTAGTAAAGTTTTGTTTGGAAGGCAATCATTTCTTTATTTTGATTGGCTCAAATTCCATTTTGGCAAAACATCACTCCCACGCGCAGCTGTAAGTATGGGGGCCTGAAAAAAGTTTGAATTTTTTTAACTTATTGAATAAATTTGCTCCTTAAAGTAACAGCACAAAATACAGTATACTTAAAGAGATTGAGAAGAAATAGAAAAACATGGCGCCCACCTGTCCTCAGTTGTGTCTGATATTGAACTCGGCTCCAGAGAAGTAAATAAGTCTTATCTGAATTAGTAAGACAGATTTTGCATTTTTGTTTTTTTTTTTTTAAAGAAATTTACCATATTTTTATATTCCTGTCACAGGTTAATTTGAATTAGCATCTTAAAGATGCTAATACAAATTAATACAGGAATACCACCTCCCCACCGCCTTGCAAAGACTCCGGTTTTAGTATAGAGTTTGGGGAAAGGAGGAAAATTTAAGAAAATATGATACTGGTGCCGCCCCCTGTGACCTGCCGCCCTAGGGACCTCCGATGCCTAGTCATAAATATGGCCCTGTTCCTCTGTAACCATTTTTAAACATGGAATGCGCCATAGGAAATAGAGGACGTTGGTAATTTTGTGGCCACAATATTGAGTTTACCTTAGGAAATAGGGGACATTGGTAATTTTTTGGCCATAATATTGAGTTTACCTTAGGAAATAGGGGACATTGGTAATTTTGTGGCCACAATATTGAGTTCACCTTAGGAAATAGGGGACGTTGGTAATTTTGTGGCCATAATATTGAGTTTACCTTAGGAAATAGGGGACGTTGGTAATTTTGTGGCCACAATATTGAGTTTACCTTAGGAAATAGGAGACGTTGGTAATTTTGTGGCCATAATATTGAGTTTACCTTAGGAAATAGGGGACGTTGGTAATTTTGTGGCCATAATATTGAGTTTACCTTAGGAAATAGGGGACGTTGGTAATTTTGTGGCCACAATATTGAGTTTACCTTAGGAAATAGGAGACGTTGGTAATTTTGTGGCCATAATATTGAGTTTACCTTAGGAAATAGGGGACGTTGGTAATTTTGTGGCCACAATATTGAGTTTACCTTAGGAAATAGGAGACGTTGGTAATTTTGTGGCCATAATATTGAGTTTACCTTAGGAAATAGGGGACGTTGGTAATTTTGTGGCCACAATATTGAGTTTACCTTAGGAAATAGGGGACGTTGGTAATTTTGTGGCCACAATATTGAGTTCACCCTAGGAAATAGGAGACGTTGGTAGTTTTGTGGCCACAATATTGAGTTTACCATATCAGTAACTTTAATTTGGGTGGGTGAGCTCCTAAATTTACTTTATAGATTGAAGTTCTATATTGTAATCAGCATGTGATCAGTTAAATGAATATTGGCAGTCAATCAACGTGACCTGCAACCAACGACCTAGCATCCAGAGGGAACGGGTGTGTTGAATTATAGCATCCATGCTGAGCCAGAAAGGAAGGAAAAAAAACAAATACATTTTGGAGAGTTTCTGCCAAACCGCACTACTTAGCACTCAGTTGAGGAATAGTTACTATTGGCTCCGCTTATTACCCGGCCCTGCCTTTCATAAATAAAGTGATTAATGGAGCTGATAAGAGACATTTATGCTGTGCCATAATTGACCCTGCTTTTCCTTCTCGTTAATAATCTTATTTTGGGATATTTTAGGAAACAAGGAAATAGTTTGCTCGCTCATAGATGGTTGTGATAAGAATATTGTACTAGAACAGAGATAAGAGATATAATCTGATCTCTATAAGACATTACACCATGTTTTACATAAGAGCAAGTCTCACATTTATGGACAATGCCAACTAAGTGGAAGAATTCCTTGTTAATATGCAGATAATAAAGAGTTCACCTCACTAGTCATGCTCTGTGGAGAAACCTTGGAGCAAGTGTTCAATTTCCCTACAGCACCTCCAGAGGAGAAAATAAGCATAACCGTTTAAGTCCTCCACACTGAGACATTTTTTGTAACTGCTCTTAGCTCTTAGTTAATCTCTGCTGGTCTGCTTGGTAGTCTCCTTTGATCACATGCTGTGGGGGAGCCAGTCACATTTGCTCCCCACCTATATATGCCGGATGACATTTTCTGTAATGTCAGCTATAGCTTCTCTATACTGGTCTGGTGAGGTGGTGTGAACCAGACTTACTGTTGGTTGTAGTACTTTATTGCTGTGAGCGGGTGTGATGTTAACCCTTATTGTATTTTTGTTCCTGTCTTAATTCTCTTGCTGTTCTTCGTAGTTTCTTACTGTTTTTTCCTGTAAGTTTGCAGTGTGTCTGAGTTTTCTCTTTCCCTGTCTGTTTTTGTGATGCCATCACACTCCTGCTCCTTACTTCCTTGGTGAGAGGGAACAGTTTAGTTCTAGTCAGGAGAATAGTAAGGCATGGGGATCCAGCATCTCCACCATTAGGAGTAATCCGGAGGTTATGGAGCCCTCTGTCCCTCACTCCTACAGTCACATTGTGACCTAAGGGCTCTGTCACACCCAGAGCACTTAAAACCTAAATCACATATGGACCAAATTGCTAATTTTTTGGAAAGCCGGCATATTGAAGATATAAAGGTGTCGATGTATTTACATATCAAAGACTGTCATGCCCTTGTATGTGGTTTGGGGGGTGGAGGGGGGTTGATCTTACTGACTGATCCTTCTTTAATCACTATCTAGAGGGAACGATTTAAGGAAACTATTCACAATTTTTGAGAATGCAAATGTTTCAGGTGAGATCTTTAGGATATAGATCACGCAGGACTAATTATGACCGAACGATTTATACAATTTGATACCATCAGTATCAGCGTATCACTTTCTTGAGTATAAGTAGTCATTAGTAAAAAATTTGGAGGGGAATTGCAATATCCAAATCCAATCTTCAACAATTGCTGCAGAGGCTAATAAAGATATAAGTCCAAATACAAATACATGTTATTTACATTAAAATGCACAATGATGGATGGAGGCCAAGAGCCTCTGCCAAAAGAGACCCAGCTCAAGATCATATAAAACTTTCTCATGATTGCCAGCTGGACTCATGGCAATAAAATTAGGTTAAGGATTTCTAATGGACATTTTTTTTTTTCAAAACAATAAAGGTCATTTCAAGGACAAAATAGTTGCTATAAGACATGGTCAAACCAGCTTTTGTACAATGGTGGAATTAGAGAAACTTGCCAAGCTCCAGCGGGCTGAAGGGTTGTCCATATGTCTTCTCTGTATTGTACAATCTGTAACCAAGTTTCTATTATGAGATGATTTCACATCTATATCGTTTTACTGCTCAGATGTATGCATTTCATTGAAAAAACACCAGTCATGTAGAATTGGTCCGGAGTAAGTGTGAAGGACGAGCGGAACAGAGCACAAGGATATCCAAATCTAAATGGAGCCAATGTAGCAGGAGTTATATGACTGTGATAATGCAAGACGTATTTGTTCGCCAAAGATGAAGGTCGTCGCTCATTAAGGCCTGAAGCTGACTAACTGACCATGAACTTTTGTAAGCAGGATTATAGTCAAGTTGCACAAGAGGACTAGATAACAGGTCATCTCCAACTTCAATTTGACCAACATACCTGAAGTTATTTTGAACAGTCTGCACAAACTATTTATATCACTGGACACAGATGGAGGCATATATACCTGGAGGAGGGCCATATTAGAGGACATACCTATATACCAGGATGGGCCCAGGATGAGGGACATATACAGTATACCAGGATTTAGTATATATATATATATATATATATATATATATATATATATATATACATATATATATATATATGTGGCGCCCCTGCGGTCCAGTCGCCACAGAGTATTGCACCTCAATTAAGGTGCAGTATTCGCCTCGGGTAAGGAGGGGGTTAATCACCAGTGTTCCACATTCACACTGTACATACAGCTTAGGAGCCTTCACACTGGGGAGCTGGACTAGGGTAGGCAGGAGGGTGGCCATCACGAAGCTGAGACTTTCCCGGTCACTAGGACAACCACCTGGGGGGCGGGTTCCACTTGGGGTAGAAGTAGGAGAAACTCAAACAATCACCAGTCAGTCTTCCCGGAACATCAGTTCTGGTGACACAACACCACCATCATCTTCCTTTTCTTCTTTCACGGGGCCTGCGGCTTGCAGCGGAACGCTCAGCCCGGGTTCCTCACTACTGGAGGGGCAACTCTTACAAAGAACATTTTCCAAACACCAGTGGCTTCTTCCAACTTATCTAAGGTCAATGGGGCCCGTAACAGCGGTGGTTCAGCTGCGGCAACCAGGTTACTTAAAGAACTGTGAGTAAAGATACCTGGAGCCGCAGCAGCCAACTCGGACCCTTATTATCCGCGCCTCGGCACCTAAGGCCACCGCCACCACTACTCCCCTCATCATCCTCCCTGGAGCCCGCTCCACCTGTGGGGAGCGATCCCATCTTTGCTGCTACTACCATCTGCCACGGAGTACAGCGACAGCAGCGGCGGCTAATCCCTGGTCGCATACCACAGGTGTCATGACAATCATCTATCCATCCTATCCCCTTTTATTGTTGTACACTTCGGGGCACGAAACCGGGCAAGTCACCGCGACATCCCAGACCTCCGCACCGGCCCGGTGACGACTAAAACAGGTACGAGACCCGACCTGGACCCACTGCCCCCTGGGTGCTACATATATAGGATAGGCCCAGAATGGAGCACATATATACCAGGATGGGGTATATATATAACAAAATGGGGCTCAGGATGGGGATATATATATATATATATATATATATATATATAAAGGGCCTAGGATGGCTGGCGTATTTACCTGGAAGGGGGCAAGGATGAGGGACCAGGATATACCACAATGCCTAGGATGAGGGACATATATACCAGGATTTGGAACATATATACGCAGGATAGGCCCCGGATGGGGCACATATATACCAAGATGGGGGACATATATAACATAATGGGTCCCAGGATGAAGGATATATATATACCTGGAAATGCCCCAACATGGGCGGCATATATACCTGGAAAGGGGCCAGGATGAGGAACATATATAGCAGAATTGGAGACATATTTACCATGATGTAGGACATATATACCAGCATGGGAGACATATATACAGAATGGTCCAAGGATGAGGGCCATATATAGCAGGATTTTGGACACATATACAGGATAGGCCCATAATGGGGCATATATATATATATATATATATATATATATATATATCAGGATGGAGGATATATATAACATAATGGGGCCAGGGATGGTGATATATACTTGGAAGGGGGCCAGGATGGGAGACCAGGATATACCACAATGCCCAGGATGAGCGATAAGTATAGCAGGATTTGTGACATATATACAGGGTATGCACAGGATGGGGCACATATACAGTATACCAAGATGGGGGACATATACAGTATAACATAATAGGGCCCAGGATGGGGGATATATATACCTGGAAAGGCCCCAAAATGGGCGACATATATACCTGGAAGGGGGCCAGGGTGGGGAACATACATACCAGGATTTTGTTTGGACACATATTAAGGATAGGCCCAGAGTGGGGCATATATATACCAGGATGGGATATATATATATATATATATATATATATATATATATATATATATATATATATTCATATAAAACATAATGGGACCCATGATGAGGATATTTATACCTGGGCCCAGGATGGGGGCATATATACCTGGAAGGGAGCCAAGTTAAAGGACCAGGATATACCACAATGCCCAGGATGAGGGATATATACTGTACAGCAGGATTTGGGACATATATACAGGATATGCCCCGGATGGGGCACACATATACCAGGATGGGGAACATTTATAAAATAACAGGGCCCAAGATGGGGGATATGTACTAGGATGGGGGGAATATATACTTGGAATAGGGCCAGGATGGGGTAGATATATACCAGGCTGGGTGACATATATACCGGACATTAGAACAGGATGGTTGACATTTCTACACAATAAGAGGGAGGGCAGCATGTATGCCTTTATAGGATTTAGAACACTACATGGGCCCATACATCTGACCAAAATGAAGGGAGGAGGGGGGATGTCCAGATCCAAATCTTGCACCGGGGCCCATCGGACTCTAGTTTCGCCACCGATTTCCGCCATACTCTATTACTAGGCTGTGCACCCTCATCTGTACTGGTTGCTGAGAGGAGAGGAGCATTAGACTCATTATTATCACTCACAAATATTAACATTTGCCTGGAAGTTGACTAATTCCCGCTGTAACGAACAGTAAATGAGAACATATGTCTTTTTTTTCGTGCCGTCTGCCCAGATGTTCGTTAGATGTGCGCTCATGTGTAGATGACAGGTACACTTTAAATGGAAATTTCTAAGAAAATCCTGCTCTCAATCTATACCAATAGCCTTTTCCTATCCCATGGGCCACATTGCTAAAAATACAATGTCAAATACATTAAATACCCTACATTATTTATGCAATAGCAGTGCATGAAAAGTCCATCATCCAGGGTCTGAAATCTGTTTGCATGCATTTTTCCTGTAGTATTCTGCAGACTTTTTTTTTTTTTTTTTTGCAGGAAAACTTTTCCGAATCCTTGGAGCAAAGATCTGGTAATGTTACAGGAGTTAGTGCAATGTCACACAGTCTACAAAACGGTAAGGTATTGTAGCTACAGTAAATAAGCGTTCAGCCGCTGCATTTACCTCCTATTATTATTTATGGGGATTCTGATTGGACTTTTTCCGGCTGTGCATTAGAGTTTTGCAGTTATACATAGATAATAATGGAGTAGGAGAAGCAGAAATGTATTGTAAATGAATTGAAAAGCCGGCGCTTCTGTTGTATGTGTGACATTACTGCTGGATTTACATTTATATTTGTTTTAATGCAGCCCTAAAGCTTACACAGTGGGGGACTTATATGGAATCCTTGCATTAAAATGGCAAGGGGATACGTATCGCTTTATAACTACCTCGAAAATGTGAATGGGAGCTGTAATGGTTACCACAATGGCTGTAACTCGGCATTCCAAATATGTCATCGATAAACAGATTTTTTTAAGACCCGAAAACAAGAAAATAATCTAAAGGGATTATTATAGCTGTAGATCAAGTGCAACCAGGTCTTATAGAACCTATAACTGGCAACTAGTAGTAGAAAATCATGGGATTAAGTAGTGAGAGTGCTGCTCAGAGTTAATTAGATAATACAGATATGTCATCGATAAATAGATTTTTTTAAGACCCGGGAACTAGAAAATAATCTAAAGGGATAAATTTCATGTTGCCCTAGTCAGGATCAATATGAGATTCCCTAACCACAAAAAAGTAATGGGGGCTTTGTGTCTGGTAGCCTGGCATTTACATGGTCCGGCCAGTGGATGAGGAGCAAGCACGGGATAGGTTTGTAGGGAAGCCGTGTGAATGAAATCCACTCCTTCTATGCCAATGCAACTCCAAATTAGTAAGATTTATTTTACAAGCACTTGGGAAATCATTGCAGCACACACACTTTGTGGTGTACTGAAAGTTACTGCTTTTTACATCATGTGACCAGTTTATATAGTACCCCAAACAAAGAAATAACTCCTTTGAACTATGCACCAATAAAAGCAGGGTTGTCCACATACGGGTTGAGATTAAAGAACTAGAATATACTAATCAGGATAGAGGCTGTAGATCAAGCGCAACCAGGTCTGGTAGAACCTATAACTGGCAACTAGTAGTAGAAAATCATGGGATTAAATAGTGAGAGTCCTGCTCAGAGTTAGTTAGACAACACAGATATGTCATCGATAAATAGATTTTTTAAGACCTAGGAAGAAGAAAATAATCTAAAGGGATAAATTTTATGTAGTCCTAGTCATGATCAGCATGAGATTCCCTCACCACAAAAAAGTAATGAGGGCTTTGTGTCTTTTTAGCCTGGCATTTACATGGTCCGGCCAGTGGATGAAGGAGCAGGTTTGGATAGGATGGTAGAGAAATCGTGTGAACGAAATACACTCCTTCTTTGCCAAAGGAACTTGGGAAATCATTACAGCTCACACGCTTTGTGGTGTACTGAAAGTTTCTGCTTTATTACATCATGTGACCAGTTTATATAGTACCCCAAAAAAAGAAATAACTCCTTTGAACTATGCACCAATAAGAGCAGTAGGGGCGTGAATGGAAATGTGACACTTAGATAATATGCAACCAGTTCTGATAGAACTTATAACTGGCAACTAGTTGTAGACAAGTCATGGGATTAAATAGTCAGAGTTCTGCTCAAAGTTAATTAGATAACAGAGATATGATGGAAGGGAATCCGAATACTAGGTAGTCCGGAACAGGAGCAGAAACGTCTGGCAAAAGGGTTGTTCACATATGGGCTGAGGTCAAACAACTAGAATATACTAATCAGTGTAGAGGCTGTAGCTCAAGTGCAACCAGGTCTGGTAGAACCTATAACTGGCAACTAATAGTAGAAAATTATGGGATTAAATAGTGAGAGTCCTGCTCAGAGTTAATTAGATAACACAGTTATGTCATCGATAAATAGATTTTTCAAGACCCAGGAAGAAGAAAATAATCTAAAGGGATACATTTTATGTTGCCCTAGTCATGATCAGCATCAGATTCCCTCACCACAAAAAAGTAATGAGGGCTTTGTGTCTGGCAGCCTGGCATTTACATGGTCAAGCCAGTGGATGAAGGAGCAAGCATGGGATAGGATTGTAGGGAAGCCGTGTGAATGAAATCCACTCCTTCTATGCCAGTGGAACTCCAACTTAGTTTGATTTATTTTACAAGCGCTTGGGAAATCATTACAGCATACAGGCTTTGTGGTGTACTGAAAGTTTCTGGCTTTATTACATCATGTGACCAGTTTATATAGTACCCCAAACAAAGAAATAACTCCTTTGAACTATGCACCAATAAGAGCAGTGGGGTGCATGAATGGAAATGTGACACTTCCTTGCCCATGAGTGTTAGTTGAATCCTATGACATTATTCAGTTATAGGACAAGATGGTTTCTTTAAGAACAAAATGGATTGTATTCTCTCACAGCTACATATTAAGTAGTCCAGAAAAGCAGCAGAAACATCTGGCAAAAAGGTTATCCACATATGGGTCAAAGAACTAAAATATACTAATCAGGATAAAGGTTGTAGATCATGTGCAACCAGGTCTGGTAGAACTTATAACTGGCAACTAGTAGTAGAAAGTCATGGGATTAAATAATGAGAGTTCTGCTCAGAGTTAATTAGATAGCAGAGATATGATGGAAAGGAAGCCGCATACTAGGTAGTCCAGATCAGGAACAGAAATGTCTGGCAAAAGGGTTGCCCACATACGGGCTGAGGTCAAAGAAATAAAATAAACTAATCATGATAAAGGCTGTAGCAGTGGCGTAACTAGAGTTGGATGGGCCCCGGTGCAAAGTTTAGACGTGGGCCCCCCCTCCACATACACAGACACTTGGGGTAGGGGATAATGACACTGACACTCGGGGTACAGGATAATGACGCTGACACTTGGCTCTCACCCACAGCACCCTGAAATCCCTCTATCAGCACCCAGCTTTCCTATGTTCTGATATTTATCTTGTCCTCAGCACCCAGCTTTCCCATATCAGAGCATGAGAAAGCTGGGTGCTGAGAGATGTGTAGCAGAGCATGGGAAAGCTGGGTGCTGAGAGATGTATAGCAGAGCATGGGAAAGCTGGGTGCTGAGAGATGTATAGCAGAGCATGGGAAAGCTGGGTGCTGAGAGATGTATAGCAGAGCATGGGAAAGCTGGGTGCTGAGAGATGTATAGCAGAGCATGGGAAAGCTGGGTGCTGAGAGATGTATAGCAGAGCATGGGAAAGCTGGGTGCTGAGAGATGTATAGCAGAGCATGGGAAAGCTGGGTGCTGAGAGATGTATAGCAGAGCATGGGAAAGCTGGGTGCTGAGAGATGTATAGCAGAGCATGGGAAAGCTGGGTGCTGAGAGATGTATAGCAGAGCATGGGAAAGCTGGGTGCTGAGAGATGTATAGCAGAACATGGGAAAGCTGGGTGCTGAGAGATGTATATCAGAACATGAGAAAGCTGGGTGCTGAGAGATGTATAGCAGAGCATGGGAAAGCTGGGTGCTGAGAGATGTATAGCAGAGCAT
Source organism: Anomaloglossus baeobatrachus (assembly GCF_048569485.1). NCBI lineage: Eukaryota > Metazoa > Chordata > Amphibia > Anura > Aromobatidae > Anomaloglossus > Anomaloglossus baeobatrachus. The sequence continues at coordinate 173,556,863 of NC_134362.1, forward strand.
GGGAAAGCTGGGTGCTGAGAGATGTATTGCAGAGCATGGGAAAGCTGGGTGCTGAGAGATGTATAGCAGAGCATGGGAAAGCTGGATGCTGAGAGATGTATTGCAGAGCATGGGAAAGCTGGGTGCTGAGAGATGTATTGCAGAGCATGGGAAAGCTGGGTGCTGAGAGATGTATTGCAGAGCATGGGAAAGCTGGGTGCTGAGAGATGTATAGCAGAGCATGGGAAAGCTGGGTGCTGAGAGATGTATAGCAGAGCATGGGAAAGTTGGCTGCTGAGGGAAAGAGCCTTTTTCCCTCAGCACAAAACATTTCCATCCCATACTTGTATCTTTGTCCCCCCTGTATAAAGTTCTCAAAATACTATAACAGCCCCCACATAGCCTTCCAAATAATTGTATAAAGGGTCCCACATAACCCTTCATATATTAGAATGCAGATACATAGCCCTCCATATATTATAATGCACCCCCATAATCCTCCATGTATAAAGTAGCCCTTCAATTATAATGCATTTCCCATAGTTCTCCATGTATTAAAATTCACCCCATAGTTCTCCATATATTATACTGCACCACATAGTCCTCCATGTTTTATAATGCACTTCCATAGTCCGTGTATAAGGTAGCCTCCATAGTCCTCCATATATTATAATGTAGCCCCCATAGTCCTATATGTATTATAACACAACCCCATAAAACTTCAGATGGTATTATGCAGCCCCATACTCCTCCATGTATAATTCACCCCTATATTCCATGTATAAGGTGTCCCTTCATTTTGTATTATACAACCCCCCCCCCCCGACCTCCATTTTAATGCAGCCCTATAGACCTCCAGTATAATGCAGCCTCATAGACCTCTATGTATATTACACCTCTATATTCAATGTATAAGGTGTCCTTCATGTTTATTATGCAGCCTCACCAGGCCTCCATATATAATAATGCAGCCAACCTCTCCAGGCCTCCATGTATAATATAGCAGCCAGCCTCCCAGGCCCCTATGTATAATATAGCAGCCAGCCTCCCCAGGCCTCCATGTATAATATAGCAGCCAGCCTCCCAGGCCTCCATGTATAATAATGCAGCCAGCCTCCCCAGGCCTCCATGTATAATAATGCAGCCAGCCTCCCCAGGCCTCCATGTATAATAATGCTGCCAGCCTCCCCAGGCCTCCATGTATAATAATGCTGCCAGCCTCCCCAGGCCTCCATCTATAAAAATGCTGCCAGCCTCCCCAGGCTTCCATGTACAGTATCATGCAGTCTCCCCACCCCAGGCCTCCATGTACAGTATCATGCAGCCTCCCCACTCCAGGCCTCTGACCACCGTGTACTCACTTATATATATATATAAAAAAAAAACAAGTACTCACCGCTCTCCTCCTTCCACTGCTGCTCTGTCCTGACGTCTCCTTGTTCCACTGCTGCTGTACTCCCTGCTCTCCTCCTTCCACTGCTGCTCGTCCTCCCCTCTCCTCGTTCTCCCGGTGCTGCGGTCGGCGTCCTCCCTCCCTGCGCTCTGTGCACTCAGCACAGCAGTCGCACAGGAGTGACGTCACCGCGCAGGCACAGGGGGAGAATGATGATGCAGAGCGGCGCCGGCCGCTCTATGCTTCATTATTACTGTGCCTGGTGACGGGGGAGGGGGCCCCGGTGCCGCCGCTGACATCGGGCAGGAGGGCCCGGTGTCGGGGGCGGCAGCGGGTCATATAGTGGGCGCGTGCACTGTGACAGATCAGCGCAGCTTCTCTCTCACTGAGAGGAGCTGGCTGCTGATCTGCCGGGTCCCCGCGGGCCCCAAACCGCCCGGGCCCGGTCGCGATTTCGACCGCTGCGACCGCGGTAGTTATGCCACTGGGCTGTAGATCATGTGCAACCAGGTCTGGTAAAACCTATAACTGGCAACTATTAGTAGAAAATCATGGGATTAAATAGTGAGAGTCCTGCTCAGAGTTAATTAGATAACAGAGATATGATGGTAGGAAAGCTGCATACTAGGTAGTCCGAAACAGGAGCAGAAACGTCTGGCAAAAGGGTTGTCCACATACAGGTCAAAGAACAAAAATATACTAATCAGGATAAAGGCTGTAGATCATGTGCAACCAAGTCTAGAAAAACTTATAACTGGCAACTTGTAGTAAAAAATCATGGGATTAACTAGTGAGAGTCCTGCTCAGAGTTAATTAGATAACACAGTTAAGAGTTAACCCCCAAGCTCCCTTTCTGGACAGCACCATTATTTCCAAAAACCTCAGAAACAGAGGAAACGAATATAGAAGAGGATGTAAAAAACCCTATGAAATTTACAGAAGGAATCCAGACATAGGAAGAAGAGTCCGTTGGGCAACGTCCTCTGCCTGGTGTGGTTGATTGACAGATCTTTCCCTATACTCAAATTGAGTAAGATCTGTCAATCAAGCAGAGTCAGGCAAGGAGCAGTGTGAGTTAAGGCTCCCATACACATAAACCCACCCATTGCAGCAGAACTATCCTACCATCAGAGGTGTTTCGGGAGAGATGATGTTGGGGACAGAAGGATTGAGTAGTTGATATTTCAGCCACTGATTTTTTTTGTATTCAGGGGTAATAAGCCACTGTCAGGAATACCTGGAGGGAACAAGGGCAGACCTTTTCTCCCCTCTCCCCATTGAAAACACATGAAGAATCGGTCAAGTATTCATGTGTATGGCCAACTTTTGCCTCCCAGCATACACTTCCCCTCATCCCTGACCTCCTCATCTCATCTTCAAGCTATGTTTTCTCTTAAACATAGATTTCTGTATCAAAGGAGCGTGATTGGGCTAAGCGTTGGGAAAAATGAAATGGCCGATAGATTCCCTTTAAGGAGGTTTTCTCTTTAGAAAACTTTTTGTTTTGTTATGTGGCGCCCTGGACTAGCCAGGTAGCCACAAACATAACATCACACACACCCCCTCCCCTGGATAGTTCACATCAGTCAAACAAAACCCTTGTTGCTATCCTCCAGGGTCTGATGTCCACACCAGGTGTTGGCCCCACCCACCGAGGAGTTCACAGGCCTGTAGGCAGGAAAAGTGACAGATTAAGTTTGGAGGTGAAAGTGAGAGGACAGAAACTGTCGGTGCCTGGGTGGGGACCCAGACACAAACAGCAAGGTCGGCAGACGGTGGTGGCCGTCTGCAGGAGTTAGTGGATCTCTGCGGAACTGTAGGACCAGGGTCGGGCGGTGGCCCGCCGGTACCGAAGCGGGGAGCGGAGTGAAGCTAAGCACAAAGGCAGGGGCATTCGACCCTGACTAGGCTTGGAGCCGCCGACAACGGTCAAATCCGAGAGTGACCGGAACCCCAGAGGTTTCCTAACACCCAAGACCCGACAGAAGGCAACAGTCCACACCGTGAGGATACACAGCCACCGCCATAGGCTAGAGATCCAAGGGCCAGCGCCTGTGGGCAAAATGGGCTACTCCGGTACCTATACGCCGGGGAGCGGACTACCGTTGGGAAGCCATCGGAGTCAACACATACATACACAGGTGCAGGGAAAGACAGCCACCATCAACCTGTCCGGGGAGAGCAAAGACACTGCAGCCGGCTGCGGGACCCGTCCATCCAGCCTTTTGGTTTACCAGAAACTCTGTGAGTTTGTGCCTGAGTGAGTACAACAGTGCCATTCGGCACCGCGCCACGCTGCCCCTGCAACCCTGCACCCCAGCCATCCAGCCTCCCCGTATCACCACCGGGCCCAGGATCACCAACCCCTACCCACGGAGGGGGAACCACCATCCTAGCTGCTCCCTGCCATCGCTCCTGGGATCCCCGTCACCAGCAGCGGTGGTGCCCACTATCACCACGACCCGTGGGTGGCGTCATGGACTATCTCCCCAAACAAATCACCCCCTTTTCACTCGTGGGCGAGGAGCACTGCTCGAGTCCCCGGGTCCGGCCCACTGCTCGAGCCACCGAGCAGCAGCAGCCGTGGACCCGAGCGTAGTGAGCGTGGCCCCTCCGCCCGCGACAGTTACAAGGTTTAAGATGATGACACTGACCCCTAAAATTCTGCTGTGATCAGTACAGTCATCTAACAGCAAACATTTAATTTCCATGCAGTGCCCCAAATAGACAATTGATGCTGTACACAGTTTTTATTGAAGCCAAGGGACTGTCCATGTCATCCAAACCATGGACTCACCAGGCTGTCCATGTAATCCAGACCATGGACTCACCAGACTTTCCATGTTCTCCAAATCATGGACTCAGCACGTTGTTCATGTCCTTCAAACCATGGACACACCAAGCTGTCCATGTTTTCCAAACCATGGACTTTCCAGGCTGTCCATGTCCTCCAAATCATGGACTCACCAGGTTATCAATATACTCCAAACCATAGACTTTCCAGGCTGCCCATGTCTTCCAAACTATGGACTCACCAGGCTGTCCATGTCCTCCAAATCATGGACTCACCAGGTTATCAATATACTCCAAACCATAGACTTTCCAGGCTGCCCATGTCTTCCAAACTATGGACTCACCAGGCTGTCCATGTCCTCCAAACCATGGACTCACCAGGCTGTCCCTGTCCTCAAAACTATGGACTCACCAGGCTGTCTGTGTCCTCCAAACCATGGACATTCCAGGTTTTTCATGTCTTTTAAACCATGGACTCACTAGGCTGTCCATGTCCTGCAAACCATGGACTCTCCAGGCTGTTCATGTCCTCCAAACCATGGACTCACCAGGCTGTCCATGTCCTCCAAACCATGGACTCACTAGTCTGTCCATGTCCTCCAAACCATGGACTCTCCAGGCTGTTTATGTCCTCCAAACTATGAATTCACTAGTCTGTCCATGTCCTCCAAACCATGGACTCTCCAGGCTGTTCATGTCCCCCAAACCATGGACTTATGAGGCTCTCCATGTTCTCCAGACCATGGACTCACCAGGCTGTCCATGTCCTCATAACCGTGGATTCACCAGGCTGTCCATGTCCTCCAAACCATGAACTCAACAGGCTGTACATGTCCTCCAAACCATAGACTCACCAAGCTGTCCATGTCCTCCAAACCATGGAATTTCCAGGCTGTCCATGTCCTCCAAACCATGGACTCCCGAGGTTCTCGAGAGTAGAAAACCATCTTTACAGCTGTTATCCACCCTGAATAAAAGCAGGAGATCCTGAATGAGGTACTGTCCATTTACTCCTATTTGAAAGTGTTTTTTTGTTTTTTTTTAAATCAAACACCACTTTCTGTAGGTTCTGAGAATCCTGAAAATCTATACTTCATGGGTTTCAGGATAAAAAAAAATGAACACATGTTCCACAGGCAAACATTTTAGATTTTCAAGCAGTACTTGTAGCAAAAGGTTAAAGAAGGTCGAGTTTCTAGAAAATGATAAGAGGATGGGATTCCTTACAGAGTTACTAATTCCGAAATTTCCATGTTTATTGTATTTGATTATAATTCAAAATGTTTTTGTAAAGAAATGAAGTCAGAGGAGGAGAAAATGCGTTTCAACTTCTGCCCTACAGCGACGCGGGCAATAACAACCTTTCCGCAAAGCCAACGCGTATGAGTTAACAGAGTATCTACGGCCTGGCATGTCTCCCAGCCCAAATCAAGCCTGCTTCATCTCATATGGATTCGAGACACAAACTGTACAGATTGGAAACATCTGTATCCCAACTGAATGAACCGCGCCGCAGCAGTGACACGCAGGGATTTACTTAAAGACTGTCCCTTTTTGTTTGACTTAGCCAAACAGAGCAAATAAATACAGTAGGTTCTGTTTAAATAAAGGTCCCCGATCAATAGAGGTTTGTACGGATTTACGACCTTCAACTATAAACATAGTGCAGACTTAAACCTGCACCCTCTATACACCAGGACACGAAATGACTTGTTTGCAGTCTGTGTTTTGGAACAGATGTAAATTCAATCACGCCCTACTGTAAAACGACATAAGGTCCATTTAGACGCTCAGATTTTTCCCCGTAAACAAACACCAATGATTATTCTTTCTTCGATCTGCCAGTATAAACTGTATGGGGACAGAGCGATTGTTAACATGATCGTTCTGTCCCCAAACAGCTTGCATCTTGTCGGCTACATATCCGATTTTTACACTGGACAATGTGCTGCCATCAACGATGCCATCAGATGGCATGGACAGCCTGGTGAATCCCTGGTTTGGAGAACATGGACAGCCTGGTGAATCCCCGGTTTGGAAGATATTGACAGCCTGGTGAATCCATGGTTTGGAGGACATGGACAGCCTGGTGAATCCATGGTTTGGAGGACATGGACAGACTGGTGAGTCCCCATTTTCGAGGACATAGACGGCCTGATGAGTCCCTGGTTTGGAGGACATGGACAGCCTGATGAGTCCATGGTTTAGAGGGCATGGACAGCCTGGTGAGTCAATAGTTTGGGAGACATGGACAGCCTGGTGAGTCCACGGTTTGTACAGCCTGGTGAGTCAGTTTGGAAGACATGGACAGCCTGGTGAGTTCATAGTTTGGAGGAATTGGAGAGCCTGGTGAGTCCCTGGTTTGGAGGACATGGACAGCCTGGTGAGTCCATGGTTTGGAGGACATGGACAGCCTGGTGAGTCAATAGTTTGGAAGACATGGAAAGCCTGATGAGTCCATGGTTTGGAAGACATGGACAGCCTGGTGAGTCCCTGGTTTAGAGGATATTTACAGCCTGGTGAGTCAATAGTTTGGAAGAAATGGACAGCCTGGTGAGTTCATGGTTTGGAGGAATTGGACTGCCTGGTGAGTCCGTCTGGAGGACAAGAATAGAATGGTGAGTCATGGATGACATGGACAGCCTGGTAAGTCCATGGTTTGGAGGACATGGACACCTTGGCGATTCCCTGGTTGATTTGGAGGACATGGACAGCCTGCTGAGTCCCTGGTTTGAAGGATATGAACAGCCTGGTGAGTCAATAGTTTGGAGGGCATGGACAGCCTGATGAGTCCATGGTTTGGAGGAACTAGAAAGCCTGTTGAGTCCCTGTTTTAGAGGACATGGATAGCCTGGTGAGTCCCTGGTTTTGAGGACATGGACAGCCTGGTGAGTCCCTGGTTTTGAGAACATGAAAAGCCTGGTGAGTCCCTGGTTTGGATGACATTGACTGCCTGGTGAGTCCATGGTTTGAAGGACATGGACAGCCTGGTGAGTCCATAGTTTGGAGGGCATGCACAGCCTGATGAGTGATTCATTTGGAGGACATGGACAACCTGGTGAAACCATGGCTTGGAGAACATGGCCAGTTCATTAGCTGATCGGAGTTAGGTTTACATCAGCCAGTATATGGGAAAGAGAATTCTAATGGTAGTTTGTTTGTTTGTCAACTACTGGTTTGTGTAAATGGGACTTGACGTGTAGTGCCATGCCTTCATTGGATGTGATAAACTTTATCTATATATCTACAGTAGTAGCTATAGCACATTACAATAATATTTTTTTAACGTTGGAGGAGATGAAAGAAACGGGTTAATCCTCACTGCCAGAAGAAGATCATTGAAGATCAATGGGGATTAAGACATCTGATTTTGTTGTTCGACGCGTTTCGGAGCTGTAGGACTCCTTTTCAAAAACAAAAATCAATAATGTCCATGCTCTTATTGTATTTGATTTTATACATGCAAAAACCATGTTTCTTTAGAAACAAAGACAGTTATGAAAATGGAAACCATGCAGCATGGTCAAACACTATTGCAAACATCTCCATGTCTGAGCATGGAGGCGGGAGCAGAGGAGCTCTCTGACTTTTGGAACAGCTGCCATTCCAATCAGCTACTCTAACTACATGAGCTAGGCAGTTTAAACAGTCCATTTAGTCAACATTAATTCTCTGGATGAAAAGATCTTGTCACTAAAGAGCCTCTCCAGAATCCAATAGTTTAAGGTCACCCCACAATTTGGGAAGTACAGATGTGCCCTAGATTTTACGCTCTGATGTCTCATGGTAAATCACTGCAGTGCCCATGCCCTTATGGTATTTGATTTTATACATGCAAAAAACATGTTTCTTTACAAAGAATGACATTTATGAAAATGGAAACCATGCAGCATGCTCAAACACTATTGCAAACATCTCCCTGTCTGAGCATGGAGGAGGGAGCAGAGGAGCTCTCTGATTTTTGGAACAGCTACAGTTCAAATCAGCTACTCTAACTACATGAGCTAGGCAGTTTAAACAGTCCATTTAGTCAACATTAATTCTCTTGAAAACATAAGGACATTTATGAAAATGGAAACCATGCCGCATGCTCAAACACTATTGCAAACATCCCCCTGTCTGAGCATGGAGGAGGGAGCAGAGGAGCTCTCTTTTTTTAGAGCAGCTGCCGTTTCAATCAGCTACTTTAACTACATGACCTAGGCAGTTTAAACAGTCCACTTAGTCAACATTAATTCTCTGGATGAAAAGATCTTGTTGCTAAAGAGTGTCTTCAGAATCATTGATCCCATAATTCTGGTCACTCCTATCTTGAGATTTGCATCAAATAACAGGATTTGTGACTTGAGCAGTGATATTTTTTATCACTGTGAAGGCTAGAAAGGGACTCTGTCACTAATCTGGACAATATAAAGCACATAACACATATACACAAAGGCCAAATGGGGCGTGAAAGCATATTAGTACACAGTAGGTGTTACTGTTTGATTACAAAATTTTTAAGTGCGGCATGATCCCTTTAAGACAGATGATGACCCCCCTGTCTCATAAGATCAATAAAATACAACTACTAAGGATAGAAAAAAATAGAAGAAATAGGAAAAAATGATGCAATGTGGGAAGTACAGATGTGCCCTAGATTGCACGCTTTGACGTACCATGGTAAGTCACTGCAGTGCCCATGCCCTTAGTGTATTTGATTTTATACAAGCAAAAAAAATGTTTCTTTACAAACAAGGACATTTATGAAAATGGAAACCATGCAGCATAAGTCATGAAATGTGGCTCTCATTATATTTCACATTAGTTAAACAAAAAGTCAGAAATCACCTTCTACAATATGACGACTTTAAAGTTTTGCCAACTGGCCGAGGAACACAACATTCTCATAGTTTGAGCTCAGAATGTTTTCTCAAATTGTACATGAATCCGCGATGCTGAGCTGGCGGCCTCGGCTGTGATGGAGATAACACATTTTAAAGAAAATTTACTAGGTCTCTTGTTTAGAATGTTTGCCCACTTTTCCACCTAGGCTTATTTTTGTGTGAGTGTGACATTCTTTTATGAACGCTCGCTTTCCCTCGCTTTCCCTCGCTCATGATTCTATTTTCAAACCAAAAATCTGATGGTTTTCTAAAGGCTTGTAATAATAATACAAAAAAAAATAGAAAATGCACATACTAGGATTTCTGTACAGCTGATTGAAAAAGCAGAGTCTGTTGGAGAAGTTATTATGTTAGAAGGGTTTTCTGGGACTTTTCTATTGATGAGTTATCCATGGATCAACAATGGACCCATCACCCCACCGGTCAGCAGGTACATCCCTTCATATATTGTGTAGTGGCACCACTATGTACAATTATAACCACTGAACCATTATATACAGTGCTAACCACTGATCCACCATGTAGAGTGTTAACCACTGAGCCACCATGTAGAGTGCTAACCACTGAGCCTTCATGTAGTGGTAACCACTGATCCACCATGAAAAGTGCTAACCACTGAGCCACAATGTATAGTGCTGACCACCGAGCCACCATGTAGAGTGTTAATCACTGAGCCGCCATGTAGAGTGTTAACCACTGAGCCACCATATACAGTGCTAACCACTGAGCCACTGTGTACAGTGCTAACCACTGAGGCAACATGTACAGAGCTAACCACTGAGCCACCATGTATAGTGCAAACCACTGATCCACTATGTACTGTGCTAACCACTGAGCCACATGTAAAGTGCCACTATTTCCTCATAGACTGTAAGCTTACAAGCAGGGCCCTCATTCCTCTTGGTATCTGTTGAATTTTGTTATTCTGTAATGTCTCATTCTCTGTACATGTCCCCTCTGAACCACTGCAAAATACTGTATGTTGGTGCTGTATAAATAAAAATTATTATTATTATAACCACTGAGCCACCATGTATAGTGCTAACCACTGAGCCAGTATATACAGTGCTAACCACAGAGCCTCCATGCACAATGCTAACCACCAAGCCACCATGTACAGTGCTAACCACTGAGCCACCATGCATAATGCTAACCACCGAGCCACTATGTGCAGTGCTAACCACTGAGCCATCGTGTAACGTGCTTACCACTGAGTCATCATGTACAGTGTTAACCACTGAGTCATCATGTACATTGCTAACCACTTAGACACCATTTACAGTGCATTGCTAACCACTGAACCACCATGTATAGTGCTAAGAATGAGCCATTACATAACCACTGAGCCACTATATACAGTGCTAACCACTGAGCCACCGTGTGCAGTGCTAGCCACTGAGCCACCATGTGCAGTGCTAACCACTGAGCCAACATGTACAGTGCCACTGAGCCACCATGTACAGTGCTAACCACTGAGCCGACATGTACAGTGCTAACTACTGAGCCAAAGTGTGTAGCGCTAACCACTGAGCCACCATGTATAGTGCTAATCACTGAGGCACTATGTACAGTGCTAACCACTGAAGTTGTACTCTGATCCTTCAGTGAACTGATAGAATGTATTGGTTTGATCAAGGTAGATTTTAGCTCCTTGTGTACACATACTAATAATTTTTAAACCAAGCTGTCACACCGGGGATGAGAGGACCTCCTGTGACTGACACAACCCAAAGGGTGCACCAGGGAAACAATACAACAGTGGGCCCTGGCGGTAGGTAGAGGGGAGCGAGGTCACCTCCTAACATCCTAACCCTCACCTGAGGCTGATCACTCCACTCCCTAATGCCTCTACATGGGTCCTTCCCCCATGCACCAGCATGTGCCTAGACTCTCACTGGCCCTGAACTGACCCCGACTAGTGCGAAGGCCAGAGAGACGGTACTCTCGCCACTACCATAAAACAAAACTAGGAAGGTAAGACAAACAGGTAAGACACAACAAATAGAACTCCACAGCTACTCAAGCAAGAAGCTTCTCAGCTGCAACAGAAACAACTCCTCAGCTACTCCAGAGATAGGCTCCTTCAAAGTGGTCAGTTATAGAATGAGCTGTAGCCGGCAAAAAATAATTCTTTAGAAAAAGAAAGTCAATTGGATGTGTGTTACATGTCTGTAAATCATAGCCAGAATTTAAATAGAGACAAGGGGCAATAGAGGCTACCAAGGATTAGGAAAATGCTGGTGATGTTTTTGTCTTAGGTCGCTTTCACACTGCTTTATGATCTGCATGCAGTGGTCCTGTTGGGGCTTCCATCCAAACTTACCACAAAACGGGTTTCAGATGTATGCGCCGACGGGGCCATTGACTATAATGGTGCAGACGGAGTCACCGTGTGATTTGTCGTACACCGTTTTCGGGTGTATATGCTTATTGAAGGCGGACACCTGGATGTAGTAGACTGCGTCTGGGTGTCCGTCTCCAGTAAGTGCATAGGCCCGAAAACGGTGTATGACAGACCACACGGTGACTCCGTCTGCACCATTATAGTCAGTGGTCATGTTGGCGCATGTGTCCGAAACTCGTTTTGCAGCGGATTCGGGAGGTTGGGATAAAAGTCCTGATGGGACCACTGAACGGGGAGAGGAACGCAATGTGAAAGGGGCCTTGGGTGAAACAAGGTCCTTTCAAGACCAGATACCTCCACTCATGGAATCTGTGACTCTCATTTTGTAAATTCTATGCAGGAAGATTCGATTTCCAGTTGGGCGTCTACATTTCGAGCTTGGAATTCTCCAAAGTTTTCTAGTTCTATCTTTGAATGATAATGTATTTTCCACACACAAATTTAATTAACTCTGTCTGTGCCAGGGTAGGAGCCAAACATTGTTTCAACGCTCAAAGTTCAGGAGAAGGTGACAACGCCTCACAGGTTCACTCGCTCCAGGCTTCTTAAATTCTAAATTCAGTCCTAGTCCCAGGTGACTCATGGAAGTAGCTATAACAGTCTAGAAGGGTGGATAAAGTTCTTGGCCTTCACAGAAAGAACAGCTTATACATTACAACTATCTGGTAACTCCAGAGGTCTTTTGGCGAGCGAAGGAACATCCCAGCCCTTTGATTCATTAACTGAAGGAGAAGCAAGTTCTCTCATTAACTTCGGGATCTCTTAAGGCTCGTGTGCGATATTAAGAAACGAGCAGCCTTCCGGAGGACACACTATTTTGGTAGACACTTATTGTGCAGGGAATGTGCTAAAATCTGATTATGTTTCCAAGAAATAGAAGCTATATTTCTTTTGGGAAGATGTGACCTCACGAAAAAAAGGTCAACGGCTTTAATGGGCAGAATCCCAACATCTATTTAACAGTAATCATACTCTGGTCTACAACATTGGAATATATTATAACAGCGTGTCATTATAGTAAATAAATCAAACATGAAGACTGGTCAAGAATGTGGTCGACAGAAGTTAAGTATAGAGGAGCAGCGCAAGGATTGATTGGTGGCTACCAAAATGTTGTCGAAGCCTAAACTCATCAATCATATTTAGGGTTTTTACGGTCGGTATAATATGTATAATTTAGCCTTGGGTTAAGGAATGTTTACCAGGGTAACGAGAATACTTGATATGTGTCCACCAAGTCATGAGATTTATCATTGGGGTTGAAACATGAGTATGGAATAGGCCACCGTATTGGGAGGACAGGCGTAACACTGACTCCAGGGCACTTAACTCCTGGTTTAGTGCCATAAACTGAAGGGGGAAGGTGGAGACCGGCCTGGGAAGTAACCAAGCACCATGTATAAAATGGTGAATTGTGACCCCTGTACGTATAGTATACCCTATTGTGTTTATACGTCATATAAGCCTTTTATCACATAAAACAATGTGCGAATATGGTAAAGAGGTTGTCCAAGGTAGTCAACCACTTATAGAGGTTATAAAGGACTTTGAGGTTTTTTTATTGGAGATTAATTGTTATCTACCTGCCTGTTCTGGCTCAGGTGGGGATTCTCGCAGGGTGTTGGACTCGATAGGCCTTGTGGTCCCTTCCAACTCTACCATTTTATGATTCTTTGGCTTTACTTGACTTCAAGTCAACAGCTCTTCCAAGCTTCTCCATTGACGGGGTATCACTGCCGACATCACGCTGATTGACAGCCAGCTCCCCATTGTTAAGCAGCGGGGAGCCAGCTGTCAATCAGTATGATGTTGGCAATGATAGCCAGTCAACAGAGTAGAGCAGAAGAGAAGGAGCTGCTCTTTTGACTTGACATCTAAGAAGAATTTGTGGCAGGAGCTCTGAGTCAGAAGACATCAGTGCACGACAAAACAGGCAGGTAGTTAGAAAGTAAGATCTTTGCCCCATAGCTAAAAACCCCTCAAAGTTCTCAATTACCCCTTCAAACACTTCAGGGCCCCACAGAAGATAAATACGATCCATAGTCACATCACACGGCTTTATGAGAATCTGAGTGTTGCTTCCATCTTTTATCTTTGGAATAGTTTTTAAAAAAGATCTCATAAATCATATACTATTTTGTTTACACAGTGTCTCCCATTTGGAGTCCTACAGCTTTCCTTGCTACCTCTAGGATCCAAAAAAATGGCATTGTACAATCTCCATTCTGGTGTATCTGCAAAGAAGCTAAGACTCTTGTGTACCGCTTATAGCCGGTGTAAAGGGCCACGAGTGGGATTAGTGGACCCACTGGATGACAAGGGGACACGGGTTTACCCTTTAGTGTTAGGGGCTCAACTAAGCGCCCACTGTGAGCTTGACAGTGACTTGGGCTGTGCACCTGACCCCCAGGACAGGAGATGGATTCAGGTAAAGGCACAGGTACAGGCAGGTACAGGTGGGTTGGCTGAAGCAGACAGGCAGGTGGGTCCAGACCAATAGCTATGGGAAGGAAGGTACAGGTGATGGACACAGGGATAACAGGACAGGAGCTTGGTACTTGACAACTAGCTAGCAGACTGGTAGCCAAACTAACTAAGAATGTTGCGCAAGCACCTTCACTAATAGGAGGATGCCTTAAATACGTAGAATACATGGAGCCTCTCAGCCATATACTGAGAGGCATTTCCTGGAGATAGGGTACCAGCCCTTTAAGAGGAGGGCCAGTGTGTGTGTGTGTGTGTGTGTGTGTGTGTCCTAGGTGCGTTCCTGGGGAGCCTGTGCAGTGTGCACAGTCCCCAAGGGGAGCGAGACACAGACGAGCACATAGGGAGCTGTGGGGGAGGACGAAACCCTGCGGCGGTGAGTATGTTGTTGTCTCTGAAGGAACACCAGCACTACACCTTGGTGTTCAGTCGCAGTTGATGATAGACTGTGATTGTTATGCCTGTTTCAAGTGAACCATGCTATGTCTTTATCCGTAGCTATGATTGGGGCCCATGGGTGACGCCTAGTTTTGACCTGTCTGGTGTAAAGTTGCAACCCAAGCAAATACCGAGAAGATTCTAGATACTCAACCATTAATGGCCGATAGACCAAACAGTAATGTGCAAGTGTATTTATAAGGGAATACTTGATCTTCCACTACATTTGGGAAGGAAACGAATATTCTAAAAATGGCGTCATCCGGCAGCTGACATGGAAAAACATCAAAACATCTACGGTTTAGCCGTCTTCTCCGACCTACGATATGTCCGGCACTGCTCTACAAAACTATCATGCCTCCATCTTCTGCACATCCTCAAGCTTTGTCCTATAAAATATTACGTAGAAAAATGGTGACAACTGGTCCATAAAACAATTCAGGTAGAAAAAAAAACATATCAAGAATCATTAAATGATACAATTAATCTGAAGTTAGTAACTCAAAAAAAGAATTTGCGGCCATTAATTTTATGGCAGAAGCAGACACTAATATTTTACGGCATTTGGAAGTATCGTGTATAATGTAATATCCAGTTCGTTTTTCTGAATTTTTTTTTTGTTCTTTTTATGTTAAGACAACAATAAAAGTAAGACAATAGCGCATCATTATACCACTTTATTGACACGCTGCTTAACAATCCTATACTTTATGGGAGAGTTTTGTTTTTCCCTGATGGTAAATATTTTTTTACTTAAAGTTGGCATATCAGGGGATTTTAATAACTGTTGCAATGTTTTTATTGGAGCATTTTAAAGGGTGGTTCTGATGAGTTTTTACTTATTCATTTCCCTTTCTTTAGTTTTATTTTTCCACTTTGCATTTTTCTTCTACTGCTACAAATACAAAGATGGTGAATGGTGCAACTCCCCAAACACAATCTATCGGTTGCTCATGTATCATTTGCATTTTTGGCTATTATATTGGTTTATTTTCCTGAGGAACGGGACAGTTCCTTCACAAAATGCCTTGGTAGTCACAATCTCTTTCCGGGAAGTCCTGCCGTAGAATCCCTTATTTTCATTTCAACTGATTTTGATGACTGACTGTTAGCGTGAACCTCATCCCGACAGTCTGAAAATGTACCAAATCTATCACAGTGACTTATAATGCGATAGATTTGTCACACATTTTTTTTGTGCAAATCAATAGTAAGTTCTTGCACCCCTCCAATCTATCCTAAATTATGTTGTCCGACTAATCTACCTGTCCCCCTGCTACTAACCTACATCTCTTCTTTGACAATCCCGTCACTGGCTTCCCATTGCTCTAAGACTGCAGTTCAAAACCCTCACCATGACCTACAAAGCCATCCACAACTTGTCTCCTCCGTACATCTGTGACCTAGTCTCCCGGTACCTACCTATTCCTAACCACCGATCCTCACAAGATTGCCTTCTCTACTCCCATCTTATCTCCTCTTCCCACAATCACATCCAAGATTTCTCCCATGCCTCCCCCATACTCTGGAACACTCTATCCCAACATATCAGACTCTTGACTACCGCGGAAACCTTTAAAAGGAATCTGAAGAGCCACCTCTTCCGACAAGTCTGCAACCTACAGTAACCCTCAGTCTACTATACTGATGCACGACAAGCTCTACCCTCACCTACCAAGAGGTTGGTAATTATCACCGAGGCTCGTGAAGAGCTTAGGACATGAAAGAAGTTAAGATGATTTAGGAGTGGAACCTGTAGCCTAGTGACCACTGGTAGCCTGGAGTCTGATTTGGTCTGGACTTACTTGAGACAGACCTTAAAGTGCTCTGTTAGAGTTTCACTGAACCAGTAGTGCTTGAGTGCATAGTCATACCGAGTGGTTAGATCTGTAGAGTTGGCCAAGAAAGTCAATAGTTCCATGAGGAAATGTATGGCACGTTAGGGTGATGTAGTTAAATTTGGGGGATGTTGTAGTTGGATCCTGTCAAAAGGCTGAGGCAGGTCCCTGTCTCTGTGAACTAGATGGCTGTAATGAGGTCTAGTTGTCCTTCAGTCTTGTGTATGTCTGGGTACACCAGTCCTGAAGTAGCCTGGACTGGATGGCGTACACGGTGGGAGGATATGGCATAATGGGTGCCTTCAAGGTCAAGGGTAAAAAGATGACTTGCTGATAGTTTGAGGGAATGAAGGGTGGTCCTGAAGTGTGACACAACTGTCCCAAAGTGATATTTCCTACTGAGTTCGGAGTAAGATCTGTGAGAGAGATTGTTGTCAGATAAAAGGTAAGGAGTGAGATATAACTCTGAGGGGTACTTTACACGCTGCGACATCGCTAGCAATTGCTAGCTATGTCGAGCGCGATTGTACCCACCCCTGTCGCACATGAAATATGCGGTGATAGCTGCCGTAGCGAACATTATCGCTACAGCAGCTTCACACGCACATACCTGGTCGGCGATGTCACTGGGACTGCCGAACAATCCCTCCCTCAAGGGGGAGGTGCGTTCAGCGTCACAGCGACGTCACACGGCAGGCGTCCAATAGAAGCGGAGGGGAGGAGATGAGCGGTACGTAACATTCCGCCCACCTCCTTCCTTCCGCATTGCCGGCGGGACACAGGTAGGCGATGTTTGTCGGTCCTGTGGCTTCACACACAGCGATGTGTGGTGCTGTAGGAACGACAAACAACATCATACCGGCAGCAGCAACGACATTATGGAATGCAGCGACGTGTCACCGATCAACGATTTTTCCCGTTTTTGCGATCGGTGATTGTCGCTCCTCGGGTTTATATGCTGTGATGTTGGTAACAGTGCCGGATGTGCATCACTAATGACGTTACCCCGACGATATATCGTTACTGATGTCGCAACGTGTAAAGCCCGCCTGACACTCTGCAAGATGACACAGTGTTGGTTTGGTACCTGTGAAGTGAATAGTGACCTAAGCAAAAAATCTGGTCTTTTTTATCCAGTTTGCACATTCTGCAATGTTTACGTTTTGTCTCTCATATTAATCCAAAAGCATAGTGTGCCTCCCTCATAAAGTGCCAGTGTCCAGAATCTTAGTGTATCCCTGAATCTGCTTGAATTATATTGATCTGCAATTCTTTCCTTTAAAAAGAGAACCACTCAAGAAAACTTCTACTTATTACTTTTGTCACAAGGAGGTTTTTACGGGCATTGGCGATTGTCACGGAGGCTTCAGGATCTGTGGAGACTATAGATTCTGGTACTCGGCCTGCTAACTTCTCTGATGTCTGTAACCAGCGCAGGGAGACTTGGGCATCGACCCACAGACCTGGGGTTCATGGGCAGGCTTGCAGGAGTTAATCTCTACTGCTCTGCTTGTTAGTCTCCTTGGTCATTTACTATGGGAGAGCCAGTCACGTTCACTCTCCTCCTATATATGCTGGCTGCATTGTTCCTATGGTGCCAGCTATAGCTTGACTATATTAGGCCGTGAGCGGTGGATTCATCCAGGCTTATTGGTGGTTGTGAAATTATTGTTGTGTGTGATTGTGGTGTTAACCCTTGTTGTCCTTTTGTTGCTACATTACTTTTCTTGCTTTTCCCTTTAGTTTCTTACTGTTTGTCCTGAGGGTGTGACAGATGAATGAGTTTCTGATATCCTTGTCTGTCTCATCTGTGTTTCCACCACACGCCTGCCCCTTTCTTTCCTGGGGGATAGAGATGGAACAGATCAGTTTTACTCAGGAGTAGTGATGAGCGAGTACTAAAAAGCTCGGGTGCTCGAGGCTCGGGCCGAGCATCCCAAGATACTCATGTACTCGGCCCGAGCACCGAGCCCAATGTTATCCTATGGGAGACCCGAGTATTTTTATGAAATGACCCCCCGGCAGCATGTAGAAACCCTAAAAGAAGAGTGCTCAAATGACATGGAAACAGCATGGGGAAGACCCCTTGAAGCATTTATCACTCAAAAGTCACAGCTGTGAACAATTTTGTCCGCGTTTTACGCCATTTTTACGGACTCACCAGAAAACCTTCAAAAATGACACCAAAATGAATTTTCATGGCGGAAATGTTAAGGGCATATACCCAATAGTGAGATAGAGCTGGTGTATGTTACTTTTGGAGATTACATGAAAGATTTTACGTGAAAACATTGTGTGGCACTCCGATGTCCCTGAGAAGAGACGTACATGAAGGCCTCTTGAGTCTAATGTGTCCATTTTGAGGAAGTGAGTCTTTGTAGTATTTTCCTTTGCCAGGGCAGTCCAAAATTGTGAGGTTCACCAATGCCCCTGCATACAGACGTGCATGAGGGCCTGTAAACCTGAAGTGCCCATTGTAAGGAAGTGGGTCTATTGTAATATAGCCCTTAGGCAGGGCAGACAAAAATTGGGAGGCTCCACATTGTCCCTGGATAGAGACGTGCATGATGGCCTGTAAACCAGAAGTGCCCATTGTAAGGAAGTGGGTCTATTGTAGTATAGCCCTTTGGCAGGGCAGCCAAAAATTGGGAGGCTCCACATTGTCCCTGGATAGAGACGTGCATGAGGGCCTGTAAACCTGAAGTGCCCATTGTAAGGAAGTGGGTCTATTGTAGTATAGCCCTTTGGCAGGGCAGCCAAAAATTGGGAGGCTCCACATTGTCCCTGGATAGAGACGTGCATGAGGGCCTGTAAACCTGAAGTGCCCATTGTAAGGAAGTGGGTCTATTGTAATATAGCCCTTAGGCAGGGCAGCCAAAAATTGGGAGGCTCCACATTGTCCCTGGATAGAGACGTGCATGATGGCCTGTAAACCTGAAGTGCCCATTGTAAGGAAGTGGGTCTATTGTAGTATAGCCCTTTGGCAGGGCAGCCAAAAATTGGGAGGCTCCACATTGTCCCTGGATAGAGACGTGCATGATGGCCTGTAAACCAGAAGTGCCCATTGTAAGGAAGTGGGACTATTGTAGTATAGCCCTTTGGCAGGGCAGCCAAAAATTGGGAGGCTCCACATTGTCCCTGGATAGAGACGTGCATGAGGGCCTGTAAACCTGAAGTGCCCATTGTAAGGAAGTGGGTCTATTGTAGTATAGCCCTTTGGCAGGGCAGCCAAAAATTGGGAGGCTCCACATTGTCCCTGGATAGAGACGTGCATGAGGGCCTGTAAACCTGAAGTGCCCATTGTAAGGAAGTGGGTCTATTGTAATATAGCCCTTAGGCAGGGCAGCCAAAAATTGGGAGGCTCCACATTGTCCCTGGATAGAGACGTGCATGATGGCCTGTAAACCTGAAGTGCCCATTGTAAGGAAGTGGGTCTATTGTAGTATAGCCCTTTGGCAGGGCAGCCAAAAATTGGGAGGCTCCACATTGTCCCTGGATAGAGACGTGCATGATGGCCTGTAAACCAGAAGTGCCCATTGTAAGGAAGTGGGACTATTGTAGTATAGCCCTTTGGCAGGGCAGCCAAAAATTGGGAGGCTCCACATTGTCCCTGGATAGAGACCTGTTAGGTTCTTAGTGCGTCCGTGCTTGCATTTAAAAACCGCACGTGTGTGCCTGTTGGTGGCAGCGTTCAGGTGCACTTGTGTGCGTTTTGCACAAACTTGGATATAACGCACAAGTCTAGTGAATACACATCAGCACAGGATTGCAAAATGCGCAAGGGCGTTGGCAACGAACAAGGAAGTGGACGTGATGGTGGTGCAGGCAGAGACCGAGGTCGTGTGCAAGCTCTAATTTCGCCACAACAAAGGGCCACATCTACTCGCTCGCACATCCTGTCCCAAATTCTTGGGGACCGCAGCAGTACACCGCTCTTGAACCAAGACCAGTGTCAACAGGTTGTTAGTTGGATAGCGGATAATGCTTCCAGTCATATTGGCACCACCACAAACACTCTGTCTTCCACACGGTCAAGTGTCAGTAGCCGTGATACTGCACCGCACATTTCAGAACCTGATCCTCTTTCCTACCACCAGGCCGAGTACACGTCCACGGACACTCGGAAGAGCTGTTCACGTTTCCATTCACACATTCTGGCCTCTCGCCAGCTCCTGTTGAAGTGGGTCATGACGAGATTGAATGTACAGATGCCCAAATATTTGAGCAGACACGTTCTCACGAAGTTGGCAACGTGTCTCAACAAGGGGTGGACGCTGATGAGACACAATTGTCAGGAAGTCAGGAGGAGGAGCAGGGTGCGGAAGAGGAAGACGACGTGGTGGATGATTCAGTAACTGACCCAACCTGGCAGGAGGATATGCAGAGCGAGGACAGCAGTGCACAGGGGGAGGGAGGCGTAGCATCCCAACAGGCAGTAAGAAGCAGGGTGGTGGCCCCAGGCAGAAGTCCGGCACGTTCTTGTCCCAGCGCAGCGTTCAGTTATCCATTCAGCAAACCTTTGAACACAGGCGCAAATACACTGCCAACGCCCCACATGCCACACTTCTAAATGCTAACATTTCGCGACTGCTTGCACTGGAAATATTGCCTTTTAGGCTGGTGGAGACAGAAGCATTCCGTGACCTGATGGCGGCAGCTGTCCCACGTTACTCGGTCCCCAGCCGCCACTATTTCTCCCGGTGTGCCGTCCCCGCATTGCATAACCACGTGTCACAAAACATCACATGTGCCCTGAATAATGCTGTTTGAGCCAAAGTCCACCTAACCACAGACACGTGGACAAGTGCTTGTGGGCAAGGCCGCTACATCTTGTTGACGGCACACTGGGTTAATATTGTGGAATCTGGGATCCAGTCTGAGCAAGGGACGGAACACGTCCTTCCCACACCAAGGTTTGCCGGCCCTACCTCAGTCAGGGTTTCACCTACACTCTACAGCTCCGGAATGTCATGCTCCTCAGCCTCCTCCTCCTCCTGCGCATCCTCATCCACTTTACCCTCCACACCAGTCCCAAGCTGGAAGCACTGCAGCACTGCCTCGGCGAAGCGGCAACAGGCTGTGCTGAAGCTAATCTGCATAGGTGACAAACCCCACAATGCAGAAGAGGTGTGGACAGCTCTGAAACAGCAGGCAGATCACTGGCTCACACCTCTGAACCTAAAGCCAGGAAAGGTCGTGTGTGACAATGGCCGGAACCTGGTGGCGGCTTTGAGGCGAGGCCAGCTGACACATGTTCCATGCGTGGCCCATGTGCTCAACCTCGTGGTTCACCGGTTTCTAAAGTCATACCCAGAGCTTTCTGATCTGCTGGTAAAAGTTCGCCACCTTTCTGCACATTTTCGAAAGTCACCTACTGCTTCAGCCGGCCTTGCCGGCTTTCAGCGCCATTTGCATCTTCCGGCTCACAGACTGGTGTGTGATGTCCCCACGCGTTGGAATTCAACTCTGCACATGTTGGTTAGGATATGTGAGCAGAAGAGGGCAGTTGTTGAGTACCTGCATTACCTAAGCCGTCGGGAAATGGGTCAAACTCCACACATAACACCTGAGGAGTGGAGATGGATGTCCGACCTATGTACCATCCGCCAAAACTTTGAGGACTCCACCAAGATGGTGAGCGGCGATGACGACATTATTAGCGTCACCATACCGCTTCTCTGCCTTCTAAAATGGTCTCTGCTCAAAAACAAACATGATACATTGCAGGCGGAGCGCGATGAGTTGGAGCAAGAAACAGTAGTGGGTGTGGGTGATAACACACAGCCCAGCCTCGTCTCATCACAACGTGCAGTGGAGGACTATGACGAGGAGGAGGATGAAGACATGGAGCAACTCTCCGGCCAAATTGAGGCTATGACATGCAGTCATATCCTCGGTTCAGCGTGGCTGGCCAGAGGACAGGGTAGATGAGGAGGAGGAGGAGGAGGAGGAGGAGGAGGACAGCATGTTCAGTCATCGTGTTGGTCAGGATACTGAAGTGATGGCTGTTAAGAGTCTGGCGCACATGGCTGACTTTATGGTAAGCTGCCTGTCTCGTGACCCTCGCATTAAGAACATCTTGGCCGACAATCATTAGTGGTTGGTAACACTGTTAGACCCATGCTAAAAGGAGAACTTTATGTCTCTTATTCCCGAGGTGGAGAGGTCAGGCAAAATGCAGCAGTTCCAGAAGGCCATAGTCACGGAAGTAGGCAAAGCATTCCCCTCACAAAACGCTAGCGTCATAGGTCAGGAATCAGTGGACAACCAAGGCGTACAGCCAAGAGGGGCACAAGTCCAATCCGCCAGAGGTAGGGGAACAGTCTTTAAGATGTGGGACAGTTTTCTCAGCCCCTCACATACCACAGCCCCTGAGGTGCGGGGTAGTGCCACAAGAAATTCTAAGTTTGCCCAGATGCTCAAGGAGTACCTTGCAGATCAAACAACTGTACTCCGACATTCCTCTGTGCCTTACAATTATTGGGTATCCAAGCTGGACACGTGGCATGAATTGGCTCTCTACGCCTTGGAAGTCCTGGCCTGCCCTGCCGCTAGCGTTTTGTCAGAGCGTGTTTTTAGTGCCGCAGGTGGAATCATTACAGATAAACGCACCCGCCTGTCAACTGTAAATGCTGACAGGCTGACTCTGATCAAGATGAACAAGGGTTGGATTGGGCCAGACTTCACCACACCACCAGCAAATGAGAGCGGAATTTAAAGTTTGTAACGGGAATTTGCCATGTACCTCCACTCACCCATGGGTACACACTTCTGGACTTTGGCTAATCGCTGGACTGCTCCTCCTTCTCCTCATGCGCCACCATGATGACCGTTACAATAGTTAGGCCGTTGTTTCAGGTATACCCCCAGTGGCAAATTTTTTAGCCCATTCTTTCAGAATGGGCATTACAACGACAGGAGACCTGCTCCTTTGCAATGGGAACAATGTTTTGAGGCCCTCATGCACGTCTCTATCCAGGGACAATGTGGAGCCTCCCAATTTTTGGCTGCCCTGCCAAAGGGCTATACTACAATAGACCCACTTCCTTACAATGGGCACTTCAGGTTTACAGGCCATCATGCACGTCTCTATCCAGGGACAATGTGGAGCCTGACGCTGCCACCGACTGCCACACACGTGCGGTTTTTAAATGCAAGCACGGACGCAATAAGAACCTAACAGGTTTTTAGGAGCGACAATTACTGAGAAGTTTGACACTATCAGACACTGCTGATGTGTATAATTCACTAGACTTGTGCGTTATATAATAGTTTGTGCAAAACGTGCACCTGTACGCTGCCACCGACAGGCACACACATGCAGTTTTTAAATGCAAGCACGGACGCACTAAGAACCTAACAGGTTTTTAGGAGCGACAATTACTGAGAAGTCTGACACTATCAGGACTGTTTTAGACTGTGTACACCAGCCCCAGATATGATGAAGGCTGATATACGGTCACCACTAGGAATGGCTATATACCCTGCCTGCCTGCCTGTATACTGCTACAATAGTCCTGAGAAGGACTCTGCTCCTGTACTCCGACCTGGCTATACCCTGCCTGCCTGTATACAACTACAATAGTCCTGAGAAGGACTTCTGGTCACACTGTTTGC
Organism: Anomaloglossus baeobatrachus; assembly: GCF_048569485.1. Classification (NCBI taxonomy): domain Eukaryota; kingdom Metazoa; phylum Chordata; class Amphibia; order Anura; family Aromobatidae; genus Anomaloglossus; species Anomaloglossus baeobatrachus. The sequence goes on from NC_134362.1 coordinate 173,580,695, forward strand.
AGCCCTGCTACGGAAATAACTATAAAGGGCCGCAAACCTTTCCCTGAAGCAGCAACACTCTCCCTGCACTGACTGTCTGGATGGCTGTGTGCAGAGCACAGCGCGCCCGCCGGTATAAAGGCTCGGTCACGCTGTGCGGGCCGGCCAATCACTGCAATTCCACAACTAACAGGGCTGTGGCATTGCAGTGGTCTGCCAGCCAATCCCTGCATGAGGGCTGGCTCTCAAAAGAGCGCCAACATGCTGGGTTGAAGACCACGAGTACAGCACGAGTATCGCGAGATTACTCGGTCCCCGCCGAGTAGCCCGAGTACAGTGATACTCGTGCGAGTACCGAGTAGTGACAAGCATACTCGCTCAACACTACTCAGGAGTATAGTAAGACATAGGACTCTGGCATCTCCACCATCAGGGGTAACCCGGAGGTGAGGGATAGTGTAGCATTCACTAGTGTGAGGGACAGTATAGGAGCCTCCTGTCCCTTGCTATTTTACAGTCACATCATGAAAACTTTCTTTTAACTCTTTGGTTGTCTTTATTGTTTCCTTTCCTTTCTCCACTCCTATTTATTCCTTTATCATTTTCTTACTTTCTATTTTCATTTTCTGTATTTCTACTTCCTGGGTTTATTTCTGTTCCCTTTTCTTTACTTCATCTTCTGCTTACTCCTTGTATTCATTTTTGCTCCCCTTCTCTTCTACTTGCCTTTTATATTTTTCTTTATCTTTTCTCTCCTTGCTCTTAAATTTTACCCTCTTCTCCTCCAGATTTATATTCTTTAATAATTTTCTTCCTTTTTCTACCCTTCCTATCATATCCACTCATCCCATTCCTTTTAATGCTCATTGCTTCCTTTCCTTTCCACCTTTTCCTTCTTTTTATTTTGCTCTCTACCTTTATTTTCTACTTAATCTTCTCTTGAGTCTTTTCTACTTTCGATCTCTTCTTTTAGCTTTATTGCCTCCCTTTTCTTCACTCCTCATCCCTTCTCTTCTACGTCTCGCTTACCTCCTTTCCATCTCTTCCCTTTACCTGCTCTTCTCTCTTATATTACACCCTTTCTTTTTCCTCCTTTTCTATTTCTTCCCTCCCTTCCTACTATAATACAGATCAGATTCAGTTGTTACAATTGATTTTTATTCTCTTTCCTTTCTCTTCCTCTTTTTGCTTTCAAAAAGTTATTTTATATTTTCCTTTAGTTTTCTCTCTGTCTCATTTTTTATCTTTGTTTATAGGTTTTTTTTGCCTTTTTCCTCTTCTCTCTTATATTTCACCTTTTCTATTTCCTCCTCTATTTCTCCCCTCCCTTTCTACTATAATTCAGATCACATTTAGTTGCTACACTTATTTTTATTCTCTTTCCTTTCTTATATTGTTCTGCCTTTCTTATTTTTGTTTCTCTTTGTTTATATTTTTGGTGGTTTTTTTTGCCTTTTTTTGCTCTTCTCTTATATTTCACCTCATCTTTTTTCTCCTTTTCTATTCCTTCCCTCCCTTTCTACTATAATGCAAATCAGATTCAGTTGTTACACTTGATTTTTATTCTCTTTCCTTTATGATCCTTTTTTATTTGCTTCCATTAACTTTTTTTATATGTTCCTTTCTTTTCCTCTCTTTCTCATTTTTCTCCTTTGTTTTTAGTTGTTTTTTTAACCCTTTTTGTTCTTACATTTCACCTTCTCTTTTTCCTCCCTCCATTTCTACTATAATTCGGATCAGATTCAGTTGCTACACTTTATTTTTATCCTCTTTCTTATATATTTCTGCCTTTCTCATTTTTTCCCTTTATAGTTGTTTTGCCTTTTTTGCTCTTGTCTCTTCCCTCATTTTCTATTTCTTCCCTCCTTTCTACTATAATGTAGATCAGATTCGGTTGTTACACTTGATTTTTATTCTCTTTCCTTTCTGATCCTATTTTATTTTCTTCCATTAACTTTTTTTATATGTTCCTTTCTTTTCCTCTCTTTCTCATTTTTCTCCTTTGTTTTTATTTTTTTTAACCCTTTTTGTTCTTACATTTCACCTTCTCTTTTTCCTCCCTCCCATTCTACTATAATACAGATCAGTTTGAATTGCTATACTTGATTTTAATCCTCTTTTCATTCTAATATATTTCTTCCTTTTTCATTTTTTCCCTTTATTTATACTTTTTTTGTCTTTTTTGCTCTTCTCCTCTATTTCACCTTCTGTTTCTCCTCCTTTCCTCTTTCTTCCCTCCCTTTTCACTATAATGCAGATCAGATTCAGTTGTTACACTTGACTTTTTATATTTAATATTGACAACGGACAAGATAAAGATTCCCAGATCACATCAGGACTACAAGATCCCAGGTACGTTCAGCTGCACCACAACCAATGTGGTGTACTTAATTATATGTACCAAATGTCCAACTGAGGGTCTGTATGTAGGGGAGACAGGACAACAGCTCAGGACAAGGATGAATTCTCACCGCCACACAATTAGAGAAAAAAGGATGGATCTACCTGTGGCCAAACATTTTTGTAACCCAGACCACAGCATCATGGACATGAAATTGCTGGTATTGAAAGGAAACTTCAAGTCCCAGAGAGACAGGAGACTATGGGAGTACAAACTTATGATGACCTTTGACACATTCAGAGAAGGAATGAATGTGTCTCATGGATTCATGTCTTTTTACATCAGTTAAAAGATGTGCTCCTCTGACCATCCGAGCATGTCACAGCCCTGGACCAGACCCTTATCAAAGGACAATAAAACTTTCACACTGAACTGCAGCAGTATTTATGGCTAGAACAGCTTGTCCCCCTGCCATAGAGATAGTTCTGTTTCATATAACTTGTTCTTTTTTTTTTTTTTTTTTTTTTTTTTTTTTTTTACTGCACTATTCTAAGTCCTGTTGTGTATAAATACGTGACTCTTCAGATTTTGTGTTATACCATGCCTGATGAAGAGACCTGAGTAGTCTCGAAAGCTTGCAATTATTACCATCTTTTCAGTTAGCCATTAAAAGGTATCAACCACTGAGGACTCTCTGTTCTTTTAAACAATTTTTTTACTTGACTTTTATTCGCTTTCCTTTCTCTTCCTTTTTTGCTTCAATTAACTTATTTTATATGTTCCTTTCTTTTTCTCTCGTTCACATTTTTCTCCTTTGTTTATAGTTTTTTTTAACCCTTTTTGCTCTTCTCTCTTATATTTCAACTTCTCTTTTTCCTTCTTTTCTATTTCTTCCCTCCCTTTCTACTATACAGTAATGCAGATCAGATTCAGTTGTTACACTTGATTTTTATTCTCTTTCCTTTCTGATCCTTTTTTATTTGCTTCTATTAAATTATTTTACGTGTTCCTTTTTCTCTCTTTCACATTTTCTCCTTTGTTTATAGTTTTTTTAATCCTTTTTGCTCTTCTCTCTTACATTTCACCTCTTTTTCCTCCTTCTCTCTTTCTTCCCTCCTTTCTATTATAATGCAGATCGGTTTCAGTTGTTACACTTGATTTTTATTCTATTTCCTTTCTTGTTCATGAATTATAAATCCAGGCCACTACGAACCTTATTGATGAAAAGTATTTGAACATATAATATTACTGAGATCACGTCCATTGACCATTGATGTTTGAGCATGCAACGAGCCGTTCCTGTTCATTCAGAGTGCCCTGATCCTCACATGCATATTTATGGACCGGCCAGTAGAGCCTCGCTGGAAATGGAATGACATGCAAATACGTTGACATATCATGATTTGTATAAATAATTGAGTAACTTTCCAATTGTTATCCCAGACTCTCAAATATTGTGAGAAACCAACGGGAGCAATGTGACAACGAGCAAATAACCCCGGTGCGTTCATCAATCTACTCCACCACCGTCGCTGTCGTGAGAAGTATTTAAGAGGAAGAACACTTCTCCTGTATTAAATAGATATTTTATCATCTGAGAGGTGGACATTTAATTAGGGTGAAAACGCTGCAGAAAATGAGATCGCAAATAATTTTTGGCATTAGCCCCTAAAAAAAACACGAGTATGTCAGATCCTCTCTAAAGTCTGCCAGTTGGATTGCTTTCCTCGGCAAACATTGCTGTGTAGAAATAGCGATCAGCTCTCAATACACTCAGCACCAGTGAAACTAAGATGATTAGTAATTGGATGGAAGCCCAACACGGTAAGAGGATATCAGCAATGCACGTCTTCCCTCGTAGAAATCCCTTCTGCAAATTCATAGAGAAATAATTGCCACTGGGTTATTGTCCAGGCAAATGTATATATCTAGTAACAATAGCCAGGAATATATTACTGCCAGTAAATTTCCCCCCTAGGCCTTCAACGTTGTACACCGCCAAGACCCTGAATGTTTTATTACTGCTAAGATGGTCTTTTATTATTATATGATTTTTTCTAATAAGAGTTTCGGGTTAATAATTTTCAAAGAGGACTGGTTAAACCCTTCTTTAAAACATTAAATTTACCAGTAAACATTTTGGTTCTTAAATTAAAGGGGTTGGTCACTAATTTTTTTATTGACGCCCTATGCTGATCGGTGGGGGCACGACACCCAACACCCACTCTGAACAGCTGTTACTGATTCTAGTGGTGGCCAAAAGGTCTCAGATGTCGAGGACGGTACTGTAGATCAAACTTCATAGGGTGTGGATCTCCAATTCCCAACCATTGCCATTATAGAAATGATAAAGCTGCTGCCTTATGGGTATAATTTGAGAACTTCCATCCGCCACTGTTGCCGGTAACTGATCAGCGAAAGTGCCGGATGTCGCACAACCACTGATCAGATATTGATGGCCTATCCTATGAAAAGTAGTGACCAAAAAAGTAGGGAACAACCCCTTTAAGGAGGGAATGTTTAACGGAGGAAGGTCTTGTGGCCATCACATTGAGAGGGAGGGTAGTTAAATATTATTGGCATATGGACAGTTTATAGTTTTGTAGCCCATATTTCCGGCCATAGCTATGATCTTCCCTAGAGGTCAATCCCCCTTTATACTCATTCTCACCCATTATTCTCCTCTATAGTCCACCTCCTCTTCACAAAAAACTTTTGGAACTTCTGATTTCCAAAAATGTTGATTGACACTGTAAGATTAGCCAAGTCTTCTGAGACACAGACTCTTCAGAACTTATCCCCTTTCACATAAGTAGTGTAACAGGCAGGGGTCCCAAGGACTGCTATCTCCACAAGCATGACAGAATTACCAAAAACATTGAGGATACCTAACCCAATGCCCTCGCCAACGGAGGAAGGTCTTATGGCCTTCACATTGAGAAGGATGGTCGATAGATGTTATTGGCATATGGACAATTTATAGATTTTCAGCCCATATTTCTGGCCATAAGTATGATCTCTCCTAGAGATGGATCCCCTTTACACTCATTCCCACCCATAATCCTCCTCTATACTCCACCTCCTTAGCACAAAAAACTTCTAGAACTTCTGGTTTCCAAAAATGTTCGACACTCTAAGATTAGCCAAGTCTTCAGAATTCATCCCCTTTCACATAAGTAGTGTAACAGGCAGGGGTCCCAAGGACTACTATCTCCACAAGCATGACAGCATTACCAAAAACAGTAAGGGTACTGTGAACGTTGCTTACCGCAACCCGGGGGTTTTACTCGCTTGCAGCGGTGCAGGGTAGCTTAGGCATACACAGGCAACACAGTCTCTCTCAAAAATGCAGCAGTTTATTAGTAACCAACATAAACTGCCCTTCCAAAACACAATGAAGCCTCTCCTGGCTTAAAGGAAAATATAACATCCACATACCGTGGGCTTCCAGTCCAATTAAGTGTCCATAGTGGATTCTCCACACTCTGGCTCCAGCCAGCGAACACAAATCACTGTGGTTGCTTCCTGCAGCCTCCAGCCCTCTCCAGCCAGGCTGCAGTATTTTTCCCCAGTCATCACCGGGACTGATTTCCAGGAGTCTCTCTTCAGTCTTCACACAGACTGAGATCTCCAGCACACATCCTCCATGTGCAGCACTCTCAGGCTTCCCCCTGTTTCTAAAACTAACAGTCTCTTAAAACCCAGCCGGATACACCCACAGGTGGAGGTATGTGATTCTCCAGCTCTGTCCATCACACTGGTCACAGTTTAAAGGGAACCTAACCCTTAATTACAACCCAAGTTCTGTGGAACTACAAGTCCCACAGTCACACCTTCAGTTCAATATCACAGGGGGATCCTTCTCCACTGCGACCATCCACAACATTGGTGGTCGCTACCTCACATATCCCCCCCCTCTGTTCAAACTTGTAGGGTTGAACATTTGATAACCCACAGGGGCCCTGAGACAGGGCATTAGTGTTACCTTGCCCTACAAGTTGAGAGGGCCCTCTCTGATAAATTTGAGCTTTAGCTCTTGACAGAAAGTCGGTCATTGTCCCCAGACTCGTATCAGTCAATCTCCTTGTCAGGTACGCCCCCCGGTCAGACCTATCTCTCCATGACTGTCTCCAACGGCTAGTGTAGTAGCGAAAGTCTCTTCCAGTAGAAACTACTGTCTGGTCTGACTCCGAGCTATCTAATCCACTAGATGGGCTACTGTCTGGGCACCTCAGCACTGAGCGGATAGACGATCTGCTATATCTAGACCGTCTGCATTCTCTTTTTGCAGATATACTATGGCTTGTTCTGCCATGGCGTCTTCGGTTGTCATCGCTCTGTTGGTGTGTTCTTTCAAGACCATCCTTCACTGTAGATACATCACTCCCTTCATCCATTCCTTTGGAGTTTAGAGTAGAGGACTTGGACCATTCAGAGTCTATGCTATAGCCCAAAGTGTAATTAGGTCTTCCATGACCTTGGTTCCTTTCATTTTAGGACCTACTTTCTGTGCCAACTGAAGCAACACCTTTATCAGGTGGGCAACCCTTCTCCTGGCCCCAGCCTGAAAGCGGTCTCCACCTCATACCCACTTGATGGAGTTGTTCTGCAATATTCTGCCTTTTTAGGTTCAACTGCCTTAGTTCTTCCAGGTAACCCAGGCGGTACTCTAGGAGGACTCGTACATTTCCAACACACTCCTTTGTTCCCACAATGACACATGGAACCATACCGACTTCACAGAGTATCTTGGCTTCATTATGACTATTAATTCTTACTCTCGTCACACCGGACTTGTGAACCATCTCCTGCATGACTCTTCCATTTCTTCCAATCAGCTTCTTAACCAGTTCTCTGGGCACTTGTGTGACCTCCTCCACAAACTCCAACAACTTCCGAGCTGTCTTGACTGCTCCTGCAGTTTTCCCATAGATTCGGAATGTTCCACTGGTTTTTTCCAATTCAATAGCTGTAATACCTGGAACCTTCCTGGCTTTCTGAATGTTACTTCTCAGCGCTCTTATTGCAAGCCCAATTAATGGTTTCTTCACAACCACCACTTCCTGAAACGCTGCGGTGAGCCGCTTCATATGCTCCAATCGTCTGGTGTCTTCTTCCATCTTTGTAGAGATGAGCCACTTCGTGCGAAGACACTGTAGGTGCATGCCACTCAGGATAGCCACCCGCTTCTTTGTGACATCACTTACAGAGCACACCAGCAACCGACAAGACTCTGGGCAAAGTACACTTTATAGGCTCCTACATCTTGAATTTTTCATGTACCGCCTCACTGGCACAGGCTTTTCTCAAGTCTGCAGGGACTTCTACCATGCACGTAAAGACTGGCTGAATTTCTTTACCTGTAAGGCCATTGGACTGTTCCTTGGGTCTTCCATATCCATCCTCTTTTCTTATCACAGGCTCCACCTTTGGAGTTGCATTCTCCTCAGATTTTTCCATAGCCTCAGAGCCTTTGAATTTTTCCTCATCTTTGGCCTCAAGATTCTCAATCTTCTGTACCAAGTCCATCTTTATGGCCTCCATCTTGGTCTTACCAGTAAGTTCAGTTAAGCTCTCAGCTGCTGATGGGACTTCTGGGCTAGATTTCCCTACTTTAAGGGTTCTCTCAATTTCTGCAGCTTCAGCCATCTCTTGGGACTCTGCAGCATCTCCCTCAATTTCCTCTTGATTCTCTGCAACTTCAGAGGCTTTCTTGCACTCCATACCTTCAACCTCAGATTCTCTGGAGTCTACAACAGCTTTTGTGCCGTTTGCACTATTATTCATCCCAGCACTGGATGGATCACTGGTCTGCTCACCATGACCTTTGTGGATTTTTCCTCCACCAACAGCCTCCAGGATTTCTTCTCCTATAGTGTTTTCACTCAACAGACCATCAGCTTCACACCAGGAAATCATAGGGGACATCACCAATACTTTTTTGGTCGGCTCCTTTTTTGCACTTTCACCCTGCTGATTTCTGTCGTTACAGTGTGTCTGTTCAGTTTCTGACTCTTTCTTTTTCAGGATTTCACTGTCTGACTCTACATTAGCGGTTGCTACTGTCAACGTGCCTTCCTCAACCTTCTCTCCCCACTCAGACGATATACATTGCACTACCCCTCGGCGCTTATTACGTCTTCGGCGTCGAGAGGAGATTTTATCTTTCTCGACTGTCTGTACCTCACTGTACTCAGTCGTCAGGTTACTAGAGTCAGTGTCACTCCCCCTGGTGTCCTGGACTAACAAGCCCCCACTTAACCAAGTGTTGAACCCCCTGTCTGGAGCTCTCCCATTTTTAACGGTCTTCCCCTTATTACACAATATCATACTACTAGGAACACTTTCAGCCTCCCGCTGTGATAGGGCTTCCTTTGAGCCTTTCCGGCTTTTACACAAGCAGCTGGCCATTTCTGCCATCGACCACAAGTCCTCAAAAAAATTAAAGTCCCGGCCTATTATAATGGGATGCGGTAAGTCAGGCACTACCCCAGCATTAACGGATCCAAACACCCCATCCGTCTCAACGACCACTCGGGACCGTGGATACTCTCCAATGTTCACATGTCTGCAGCGGGCTTCCATCCTTCCAAGAGTCGGGTAGGTATCGAGCGTGGCCCTCACCAGGGACACCAAGCTCACCGAGTCTACCAGCCCAGTCACACATTTGCCATCAACTTCCACAGAACACAGACGTGACTTCTCGTCAGCCGGACAGTCTGTACCGCAGACCGGACACGAATAGCATGAACACCTTTGTCCTTGGCTACTGTCCATTGGTGCCACTACACCTTCGGATTTGGGATGCTCCGCCCCTTTTCGTGTCACCACCGTTTTCTGGGACCCCGCCCCCTTTTGGGTAACCACCCCTTTCTGGGCCTCTGTCCCCGTTTGGGTAACCGCCCCTTTCCAGGACTCCACCCCCTTTTGAGCGACTACCCCTTTCCGGGCCTCTGTCCCCTTTTGGCTAACCACCCCTTTCTGGGACTCCGCCTCCTTTTGGGGTTTCTGTGGCTTCCTTGCAGTGTCTTTAGACCCGAATTCACACAGTTCCCCTTTATCTCGCTGGGCACCCTGTGTTCGTATTGGCCCCAGAAGGGAGTTCATCAACTGGTCCACTGCTGCCACATCAGTGCGCACTGACGGCTCCTGCTGTCCACGCACAAGGAACTGGTACAGCTACTCCATAGCATCCATTTGTGCGCCCTCCATGCTGAAACAAGAAAACAAACAGGAGGGGCGCTCCAATGGGTAATACCCGGTGGTATAAAGAGGGGGGGGGTTAGAGAACCACTAACCTTTCCAGGTTGTACCGCCCGTACAACCAGGATCTCCAGCCTGTGGTGTATCACTGCTCACCAAACAGGGCCCCGCAATTCTGGGTTGGCCTTGAACCTCCAGTCACTGGTCTCTCGCCACTGCAGCACGGACCCCCGCAGACCCGCAGATTCACCGCCAGCAGCTGGAGTACGCTGTCCCTGTTCGTGGACCCACCGATCCACCGCCAGCAGCTTGAGTGCGCCAACACGATTTTCGTGGACCCGCCGATCCACTGCAGACAGCTTCGAAAATTGTTTTCGTGGACCCGCCAATCCACAGGCAACACTTCCTTGTAGTGTGTAGACAGCAGAAAAAAAAAAAAAAACAACCTTCGTTGACCCGGCTGATCCACAGGAACAACACCTCTGCAGTTGCTAGACGTGCTGCCTGGATTGCTGCCCGCTATCTAGCACCATATGTGAACGTTGCTTACCGCAACCCGGGGGTTTTACTCGCTTGCAGCGGTGCAGGGTAGCTTAGGCATACACAGGCAACACAGTCTCTCTCAAAAATGCAGCAGTTTATTAGTAACCAACATAAACTGCCCTTCCAAAACACAATGAAGCCTCTCCTGGCTTAAAGGAAAATATAACATCCACATACCGTGGGCTTCCAGTCCAATTAAGTGTCCATAGTGGATTCTCCACACTCTGGCTCCAGCCAGCGAACACAAGTCACTGTGGTTGCTTCCTGCAGCCTCCAGCCCTCTCCAGCTAGGCTGCAGTATTTTCCCCAGTCATCACCGGGACTGATTTCCAGGAGTCTCTCTTCAGTCTTCACACAGACTGAGATCTCCAGCACACATCCTCCATGTGCAGCACTCTCAGGCTTCCCCCTGTTTCTAAAACTAACAGTCTCTTAAAACCCAACCGGATACACCCACAGGTGGAGGTATGTGATTCTCCAGCTCTGTCCATCACACTGGTCACAGTTTAAAGGGAACCTAACCCTTAATTACAACCCAAGTTCTGTGGAACTACAAGTCCCACAGTCACACCTTCAGTTCAATATCACAGGGGGATCCTTCTCCACTGCGACCATCCACAACATTGGTGGTCGCTACCTCAAAGTACCCAACCCAATGCCCTCGCCAACAGAGGAAGGTCTTGTGGCCTTCACATTGAGAAGGAGGGTAGTTGAATATTATTGGCTATGGACAGTTTATAGATTTGCAGCCTATATTTCTGGCCATAGCTATGATCTCCCTTAGAGATCAATCCCCCTTTCCACACATTCCCACCCATTTTCCACCTCTATACTACACCTCCTTGGAACAAAAAACTTCTAGAACTTCAGGTTTCCAAAAATGTTCATCGACACTGTAAGATTAGCCAAGTCTTCTGGGAGGCCGACTCTTCAGGGATCCCAAGGACTCCTATCTCCACAGGCATGACAGCATTACCAAAAACATTGAGGGCTCCCAACCCAATAGTCACATCAATGGAGGAAGGTCTTGTGCCCATCATGTTGAGAAGGAGGATAGTTAAATATTGATGTCCCTCTCTTTTTTGTATACTCCAACTTCCTTTCTTCCTTACTTCAATTTTTTGCCCTTGCGCTTTCTCTCAATTATCTGCCATGGCCTTTGCGACTTCTTAGGCCCCATTCTGGCACCCAGATCCTGGGTTGCATGTCCCCATTTATCTCTCCTTCAAGCTAAGCACCGGAGTACCTTCTAAAGATACATTGATCTATTCAGTTTTTCTCAGAAAGTGAAGAACAAAAATGAAATCTACAATTTGATGTTGTAAGTTCGCCAACGTTCACATTCACAGCGACTATGGACTGGTGTCAGATATCTATCAGCACCAAATTTCTTAGATTTCATTATTACATCCTTCTTTAAAGGATTTCTCATAGTCAACGAGCCATTTTCATGTCAGTAAAAATAAAGACTTTTAATAAGTCGAGGATTCTAAATCCAGAATATCCTTACATTTCTGAAATCTGCAAAAAGGGCAATGAAAAAAAACTTACCGGCCCACCAATGGTCTCCTCCTAAAGAGTATAAACACCCCTGCTTTATAGGACTGACCCTCTTTAGTCATGTGATGAACTCCCAACTGCATGACTTATGGCTATTGGAATTGCACCGGTTGTGTATCTGGTAACTAGTCATAAAGCTACAATATCGCTTACCTAGTCCTGTCCATTATAGAGTGGGCAGGCAAACTCATGGGGTCATTATGTCTACAAGGATGATGTGGACCCACTGGGTTACTGCAGATGTGACATCAAACTAACCCAGAGATGGAGTGTAAGAGAATTTTTTCTTCAATCGGAAGCCATTCAAGGAGTTGTGGACTTCCCACAGGGAATGCCAAGCTCGTTAACTCTGGAGAAGTCTCCATTAGCAATTGCTGACATGAATATTAATCTTGAGATGCCGATTTGAGTACCAAGTCAATACAGATGTGTAGAGGTCAGTGCAGGTGGAGTTTGTACGTAATGGAAGATGGTAAGGTTGCGGTTGATGGCTGTTCAGCCATTATGAAGATCAGTCAGAAAGTCAGGATGATCTGCGGTTGGGTAGGCGAGGTCAGAAGACAAGCCAGGTCAATGGTAAGAAAACAAAGTAGAATAATACCTTGCAGCTTTCTGCTAAGTAAAGTACCTTATTTCTTGACCCCGTGGTCTGTATAAAGCTTACGGTGACCGGGCAGTTACTACACTGTGTGCAGAATTATTAGGCAAATGAGTTTTTTGATCGCATGATACTTTTTATACATGTTGTCCTACTCCAAGCTGTATAGGCTTGAGAGCCAACTACCAATTAAGTAAATCCGGCGATGTGCATCTCTGTAATGTGGAGGGGTACGGTGTAATGACATCAACACCCTATATAAGGTGTGCTTAATTGTTAGGCAACTTCCTTTCCTTTGGCAAAATGGGTAAGAACAGAGATTTGACGGACTCTGAAAAGTCCAAAATTGTGAGATGTCTTGCAGAGGGATACAGCAGTCTTGAAATTGCCAAACTCTTGAAGCGAGATCACCGAACAATCAAGCGTTTCATGGCAAATAGCCAAAAGGGTTGAAAGAAGCGTGTTGGGCAAAAAAGGCGAAAATAACTGCCCATGAATTGAGAAAAATCAAGTGTGAAGCTGTCAAGATGCCATTTGCCACCAGTTTGTCCATATTTTAGAGCTGCAACATTACTGGAGTATCAAAAAGCACAAGGTGTGCCATACTCAGGGACATGGCCAAGGTAAGGAAGGCTGAAAACCACCACCTTTGAACAAGAAACATAAGATAAAACATCAAGACTGGGCCAAGAAATATCTTAAGACTGATTTTTCAAAGGTTTTATGGACTGATGAAATGAGAGTGACTCTTGATGGGCCAGATGGATGGGCCAGAGGCTGGATCAGTAAAGGGCAGAGAGCTCCGCTCCGACTCAGACGCCAGCAAGGTGGAGGTGGGGACTGGTATGGGCTGGTATCATCAAAGATCAACTCGTGCAACCTTTTTGGGTTGAGGATGGAGTGAAGCTCAACTCCCAGACCTACTGCCAGTTTCTGGAAGAAAACTTCTTCAAGTATTGGTACAGGAAGAAGTCGGTATCGTTCAAGAAAAACATTATTTTCATGCAGGACAATGCTCCATCACATGCATCCAACTACTCCACAGCGTGGCTGGTCAGTAAAGGTCTAAAAGATGAAAAAATAATGATATGGCCCCCTTGTTCACCTGATCTGAACCCCATAGAGAATCTGTGGTCCCTCATAAAATATAAGATCTACAGGGAGGGAAAACAGTCCACCTCTCTGAGCAGTGTCTGGAGGCTGTGGTGGCTGCTGCACGCAATGTTGATTGTAAACAGATCAAGCAACTGACAGAATCTATGGATGGTCGGCTGCTGAGTGTCATCATAAAGAAAGGGGGCTATATTGGGCACTCATTTTTTGGAGTTTTGTTTTTGCATGTCAGAAATGTTTATTTCTAATTTTGTGCAGTTATATTGGTTATATTGGTTTACCTGGTGAAAATAAACAAGTGAGATGGGAATAGATTTGGATTTTATTAAGTTGCCTAATAATTCTGCACAGTAATTCCAAAAATATTAAGCTTTGATATTTATGAGTCTTTTGGGTTGATTGAGAACATAGTTGTTGATCAATAATAAAAAAATCCTCTAAAATACAACTTGCTTAATAATTCTGCACACGGTGTAATGCGCAGATGCATTAGTGCTTTGCAGCACATCATATTAATATATGATGTGGTACGTAAGCAGACGACTTAGCTAGAGAACTACGACTTTGAGTAAAGGATTGGTAAGACAGCCAGGAAGAGGAGGACGGAGCCATAGGAGCATTAAAGAGATGTCCAAAAGGGAGACTGCCCTAGAGGATAACACCATGAGGTACGCAGGTGCCAACACTGATCACATCATTAGCCTCATCTTCCCATTGTCATAAGGAAAGGTTCTCTCCTAATCCCATATAATCTGTGACATATATAGAAGAGTGGGATCCAGTGGCTCAGCATGGGTTGCCAAGCATCGGGAGCAAAACAAGTAACCAAACAAAAATGCACACCTGAGTGCCCCCCTTAAAAGAAACAATGCTCTGTATGTGCCCTTTTTAGAAAGTATTAATGCCACCTTTGTTCCACCCTCTTCAAAAAGATAAAGTTTATACCCAACTAATCTCAGCTCTCGAGTCCACTTTTCATGTGCTCAAAGAGTGGGCCATCACAGGTGGGACAAGGTAGTGAGTGACGTCTTAGCACCACCTATGCAGGGTCACTGATGTCTTGAATCTATAGCTTCTTGCTCTATCCCATGATCCAAAAGTATCGGTTGTCATGTTTATGCCGATACAGTTCAAAGTGGCGCTTGTCCAATTTTCGGTGGCACCCGGCCAGAAGTCATTTTTTAGTTTTAAAATTTTACACTCAAGAAATGCTTCCTAGTGTCTTGTGGCGTTCAGCATTTCACTCGTACGGTGTCATGGTGGCGTTTGATTCAGTTCACATTGCAGAGTCTGCCAAACAGCCTGGGATCACTTAGTAGCACAGCCTGTCATGGGCGTCGGCTGGTTCTGGCTTCACTGCTCTCCAGTACAGCAGAAGTTAATTCCTGCTGGCTTGTGATCATCTGCTGCAAGCTCAGGTTGCTGATCACCAGCTGCCTTCACTCTTTATAAGGATCTGGAAACTGGGGTGAGTGCCGGATATAGCTTTGCTCCCTGGTTCTTGTGGTTATCCTATTATATGGTGATCTACAAGTTGTGTTTTTTTGTGGTGTGTGAGTCCACCAGTTGTGTGTTAATTCCCTATCCCTTTTGCTTTACTTCCCTGTGTTTAAGTGCAGTGTGTTCCAGTTTTTGTTTATCCTTGTCTGTGTCTATTTGTGGGGTTTTGGTTACTGGGTTTCCGGCCCGCTCTGTTATGATCCGGAACCATGGAAGACAACCATAAATCATTGGTAAAAGGTGACAAGAGCATTGGCAACTAATCTGGCCACCATCCCCTTACTAATCATCACAACTAGAAGTAGCCGAGGGGTGAACTAACATCCTGTGCACCGCGAACCCAACCGGAGAACTAGCTATCCTAAAGGAAGGAAAGATGAATAACTCTCTGCCTCAGAAAATAGATAAAGAATAGCAAGCCCCCCACATTCAAAGACTGCGGTGATATAAGAAAACACAATACACAGATAGATGATAGGATTAGCAAAAGGTGAGGCCCTACTGACTAGGACAGCACAGGAAAGGGACTGATGGTGGCCAGAGAAAAACCCTGCAAAAATCCAACAACCTGATAGTACAAAAAAGCCCTCAGATCGCTAGATCTGAACTCCGTCCTATACCAGGAGCTCTTATCATACCAATGAACAGAAAGCAGGAACCATTACAAATTCAAGAAGCAACAAACACATGGACTTATAGGAGCATAACTCCAAACATAGCTGCAGAGAGCTTCCCAGCAAAGCAACTGAGAGGGAAGATCCCTGCATGCAAATAAACTGAAAACAACCACAGCAAATGACAAACTCAGATAAGAACAAAAAGAACCAACCAAAAATAAATAGCCAACCACTTATCTGGGGTAGATGTGGTCTGGAGCAGGATGAAGCAGGCATGTGAACAAAGAACAACTGACATCCGGCAAAACCTGCTATCAGACCAGGGTTTAAATAAGCAGAGAGTTAGCAATGGAAACGCCCATTGCTCAACACACCTGGTCTCTGTCCAAACCATTCCTGGCCACAAGAGGGAGCCTCACAGCAGCCAAAGCATAACTGACATTCACAACACCGCTCCCAGGGTGGGGGAGAGTAGTATCCGGGCTCGGACAGGAGACTGGGTCAAGCTGGGGGCTCGAACCTTACTACCATTAAACCTACCTTTGAGACAAGGGACAGTGCAGGGTCCCCAGCCTTAAAGTCAGCCTAGGAATCCCTGTTTCATCTGTACATACCCCGTGACACCAAGTCAGACGCATCTGTGCCTTCCCCTCACATGCCAAAGCTAAATGGTGACCCTAATTTTTTCATTGAAATTTACCACCTGTAAGAGAAGGGTATACTTCTTCTTATCCCCTCTGTGACCCTTCCATAATCTCTGGACCAATCCTCATTCCCTTGTTTGTTAACAATGTAATTCATCTGAAAAGAGTTTTTCACTTTTCCACCGAGAGAGGATCAGACCTACAAGACTTTCATAGATCCCATCTCTCCAAGGACCCCATAGCATTCCCATATTCTTCTCTTATGGTAATACGTTCTTGCATATACCTTTATTAGTTTTATTAATAAGGTCGGTGATAATATACAAAGTGTCTGATTTTCCATTTCATCATGATATAATGGATCTTGCAGATTAGAAAACATTTGTATAAAAAGACAATTAAAACCCAAAATCTTACATCTCCGAGTGCAAAACTCCGAGGCTACGTACGATTTGGCAGAGCAAAGGATTTCCGAGCCAAAACTCTTGACCTTTGTCCTGGCTGAGGAAAATTTTCTCGATTAAGTGCGATACAAAAACACTTTAATTCATATGGACTTCTAACCAGAATGATGATGTATTTTAATATAAATGTACAATGAATGGATTTCACATACCTTGGACGGCGCAGACCCCCGCCGCAATGAACGATTTGTCTGCCGAGCCTCTGCTGTCCAATATGTTTCACAGGGGCTTTGTTTATCATTATTAGAATTAATTTCCTTTGTGTGAGGATGAATTCAGGCAAGTTTCACTTTATAAACTTGATGTATGGTCAGTATTCTGCGCCAAAATTCTTGGCTCTTGGTTTGATTAGCCACCCTGGTGGGATATCATCATTGCGGCGATATTGAGCCAGGCTGGCTAATCAAATGAGGAGCGACAGATGCCAGTAGGTAGGAAGCGGTTCAGAGGGCTTCCATATATCAGGCGTGAAGTACTGACCTTGCTGCTAAACTGGGGTCATACAAATTTATTTGCCCATCTCTACTGGTGAACATATGAAATCATGGTGACATAACTCAGCCGGCTTGTGGTAGGTAACTGTCACGCTAGGTACAGGGAAGTAGCAAGTGAATGGAGAATGGGAAAGGAGAGATGGTGACTCCTTACCAAGCCTACTGCTGGCCCCTGGCTTCCCTCACCACCCTAGATAGGTTCCGCACCTATGCGCTGAGCTAGATATGTGGTCCCCCCAAGGCTTCAGTTGCCACAGAGTACTGTGTGCTGACCCTGCAGCAGTCGGACTGCTCAGAGCCGGGGGTTTTGCTGTGGTTCGAGGGTCCCCGGACCCGGGGCTCAGCGGCCACTTCGATGAAAAGAGGGGATATTTACAAGGAGAGTTCGTGACACCACCTGCGGGTTGCGGTAAGGAGGAGTCCCGCTGCTGTTTGATGGAGGACCGGGGCAGATGGTGTGGAGCAGCTGGATGGCAAGTCCCTCCGCAGGTAGGGAGGCCCCGGTGCTCGGGTGGAGTGGATGGGATGGCAGGCTGGGTACAGGGGCAGGGTTTTACTCACTGTAGGATCCACACCGCAGAATAAAAGAGGTACACATGCTGCTGAACCAAGTCTCTGTGAGTAACTGGAGTTCTTAAGCAACATGTCCAGGTCCCGTGCCCCAGGTGTCATTAGTGATCCAGTGCCTGCTTCCGTGCACAGTGTTTCTGTATGGAGTCCCTATAGTCTGGAACTATCAGGAACGGTTCTTCTGTTATTAGGTGAAGTTTTTGCCCTTGGGAGCTGGCACGCGGGACCTTAGTGGGCTGTCTGTATGGGAGACCCCGTCTCCCTCAGTATGCTGTCACCCCCAACCTCTGCGCTCATGGGGAAGGTCCCTGAAGGTCCCCTTCCACCGCAGGTCAATTATTGGGTCGCATAGAGCTTCTCCCCAATCTAGGGTCCTGGCACCCTGTCGTGCTCGGCACCAGTCAGTCGTTGTTGTTAGCTGAGGCTGGCTACCGTCTCCTCCTTGGAGGAGTGCAGATGGTATGACACCTGTATCTAGGTTCCCGAAACCACAGGGGGTGGGCCCTGCACCATGAAAGGAGAGTATGCAGTGCCCTGTGACACCCTGATATAGTCAGGGGCGTCACAACTGCATCTCACTTAAGGTGCAGTACTAATTCTGGGTAAGGAGAGGTTAATCGCTGGTGTTTCTCACATTCACAAACTACACAGGTGCTTTCCCACTGGGGGGGATGGCCTGGGGTAGATAGGGGGGGGCATCACGAAGCATGGGACTTTCCTGGTCACTAGGACAACCACCTGGGCGGTGGGCACTAGATGGGGAAAAGGGAAGGAGCATCTTCACACTTAAGCAGTTAACCCTGGGCACAGCTTGGGGTGAAGGACACAGTTGGGACCTTGGTCTAATCTTCTTTTACCTCACACTTCTGGGAGTACCATAGGACCTACAGCCTGGAGCAGGTAGCTCTGCACGGGTTCTCTACAGCTACACTGGATTCCAAGGTCTGCGGAGAGTGCAGGAAACACTCGCAGCCTGTTCCACATTCCACATACTCCGGGATTGGAGGGACCCTGACCAGAAAGGACTCACAGTAGGAACACCGGCGGTGACCCCGAATTGCTCGGGATCGGCTGGGGCCCAGCACGGCAGAGACCGGTACTGCAGGAGTGGCAAACGGGACTGTGAGTAAAGAAACTTTGAAACCGCAGAGACTGTATCCGCCTGTCCTTGCCGGCGCCCCGTGCTTCGGCGCCAATGTCCACTACTCCCCTCATCATTCTCCCTGGGGCCCACTCCACCTGTGGGGAGCAGAACCATCTTTGCTGCAATAACCATCCACCCCTGAGGACAGCAAAAGAAGCAGCTACTAATCCCTGGCCGCGTTCCACAGGTGGCATCAGGAGACAAACATCCTTCATTCATCCTTCCGCTTTTATTGTATGCCTCAGGGCCATGAAGCCAGCAGGGCCACCCGTGATATCCCCAGATCCGACATCACTGGCCCGGCGACGAGTAAATTTAACCCCTTGGTCCGTGGGTGCTATAGATACCTGACCCTGGTTGACCATGAAATAGGCCCAAGGTAGAGAACGGATGGAATGAGCGCTTAGTCAACCCCACTGAGCACCAAAGAAGGCACAGGGATAACAAACAGGGAAAGTGAACAAACAACTTATCTCCAGATAACTCAGGGAGAGGAACTGCAACGACAGCAAAGTTTCTCCATATGTATGCAAGCCGACTGCTTGCACTGAAGACTTGTAAAGGGTATAAGAGATATCACCAGCACCGAGTAATACTAAGTGAAGATATATAAAGACACCAAGGGAAATGCTGATGAAAATCAACTGAGAGGTTGAGGAACTCTGCAGGGTCCTAAAGGGAAAGGGAGTAAAGTGTGGCGCCCCGGACCTGGTCAGGCATCACTGAGTACTGCACCCATGCTGGGGGCAGTGCAATACAGGTAATCCAGAAGGATGACCGAGGTGTGACTACACAGGCGCATAGTAATCAGGTCTCACACATGTACCTTTGGGAGGACTCCTGAGAGCTTCCAGGAGGGGGCGTGGCCTCCATGTCCACTCAAGGGGTGTGGTGGAGAGCCTGGTTGCTAGGCGGCGTAGGCAGGCACAGTGGGGAAAGAGGAAGAGAAGGAGAAACAAGCAGTGTGAAGCAGAGGAGAGAGGAGTGAGGAGTCTGGAAGTGGAGCTCAGACAGAGTAGATGTGCAGAACCCACGAGTGAGCAAGTTTAGTGTGCAGCTCAGGGAGAGCAGACATGAGAAGCAGACCCTGGAGCTGTTGCAATCTAACAGCGTCCGCGCAGTGACTACTGACGGGGGAGATCGGTCACCTAGTAGTGCCACCCGAAATCCACCCAAGGCTAAAGAGAGAGCAAATGGGTGGCAGAGTAAGGGGACTGCTGGGGAGGTACCAGGCCCGCAAAGGGTAACAGGTTCCGGTGCAGAGATAGATTCATCTTTCTTCTGTCAAACCTGCCTGAGGGGGCATTTCAGACCCTCAAGACAACACCACAGAGTCCGCAGCCACGTAGCAAAGAGAGGGCCCATAGTTCACAGGAGGCAAGCAGCCGGAGTGACCTGGTCCAGGCTACAAGCAAACGGGCCGAAACGAGGGGAGCAGCAACTTCCCTGAGTGACTCCCGTAGGGACTGCAAGTCGGGGTCATCACAAACAACAGAGGGGCTAGAGAAGGCGAGTCAGTAGCCACCCTCACAAGTCAGCCTGAAGGATGCCTGGTTCCAGCCTGGTTCATCCCAGCTACGCTCAGGTTACTCACCCTGCCACCATCAGTGAGTAAAATCCCTGAAAGACTGTTTGGACTGTGCCTGAGTCATACTGCGCCTTGTGGTTCCGCACACCTACACAGGGCCCTGGGGCTTGCCTCACTCTCGGGAGGCCACTACAACTGACTGCACCCTCCCCAGGCACCCCTTAATCTGCAGTGGCGGTCAACCTGACCACAATACCGAGAGTGGCGTCACGAAAAACCCAAAAGAAGGTTCCCTACCTGTGACTAGACTGTTCCATCCACGTGGAGTCCCTGAAGGTAATGCACCGACACAACACCTGTGGGGCTTCACATCAGCCAAGCAAAAATAATACAAGAAAAAAACCAAAGAGAAAATTGCATGAAAAATACCCTGACTATAAATAAATAAATTGCAAGTGCTTAATAACAGGGTACTTAGTGTATACATTTTTGCAAAAAGGTAAAAAGCTGTCTCACCTCGTCAAGGTGTACCCATCTGAGACAGTCCCTAACCTACTGAAGTTAAAAACATTATCAATACCTGACTTGTGTTTTTAACTGTTATTAAGCACTTGCAATTTATTTATTTATAGTCAGGGTATTTTTCATGCAATTTTCTCTTTGGTTTTTTTCTAGTCTTAAGGCTGCAATTCACATGCTTAATGTTGCATGTTTACTGAACATTGTTTCAGCTCAGGTGTTTTTTGTATGTTATCTTGCTTTTTTGCAAGTTGGGGGCGCAGCCCTCCTAATACTGAGACTGAACAACTAATGGCGTCTCACTTCACTGTGTATTTTATCTGGGACACAGCTGACCACTTGCCACCATTCATATTGGAGTTTGACATGACACAAGTCAGGTATTGATAATGTTTTTAACTTCAGTAGGTTAGGGACTGTCTCAGATGGGTACACCTTGACGAGGTGAGACAGCTTTTTACCTTTTTGCAAAAATGCATACACTAAGTACCCTGTTATTAAGCACTTGCAATTTATTTATTTATAGTCAGGGTATTTTTCATGCAATTTTCTCTTTGGTTTTTTTCTAGTCTTAAGGCTGCAATTCACATGCTTAATGTTGCATGTTTACTGAACATTGTTTCAGCTCAGGTTTTTTGTGTTTTTTTGTTTTTTTAAAAATAATACAAGGTCAGGGAGAGGTTTTTGCAGCCCAATGGGAGGGTGCCTTAAATACATAATGTCTCTCAGCCATATGCTGAGATACATTTCCTGTAAATAGCGTGCTGACCCTTTAAGAGGCAACTCGGTGCGTGTGTGCATGCCCCCTAAGCACACTCTCGGGTGACCTGGACTGTGTGTACAGGTCCCAGGAGGTGAAGGAACAGCAGCATACGTGAATGGCCAGGGGAGTGTGGGGGAGGACGCAATCCAGCCAGGGCGGTGAGTAAGTCGGCGTCTCTCCTGGGACGCTGGCACTACATCCGCCCTTGCATGCACTGCACACAGACATGGCAGAGTAAGCTATCAATCAATGGGCCAGGGAGTGATCACACCCGTTGTCACTGTATACTCAGTGGTGAATATAGGCGAGTGGCTACCTGGAGAATATAACCTCATGTTCTCCCTATAGCAGATTATCGATATATGTGCAGGTCAATAGCATTTTTGGATGAGACAGGTTCCTTTTAACTGTCTCCATAATGAATCCTTTCAAAGTGTCCAATACAGTATTCCATATCTGTTGTGCAGATCTATTTGGCCCTTGTTTAGAGTCGATCTTGAGATGCCAAAGCTTTAAGGCGCGAACCCCTAAACCACCATACTGCCCAAAGTCAATCATTTGCCTACAGGCCGAGTAAAGACCACAAGTGAAAAATCACCATTCCAAGGAAAGACACCTTCAAACCTTCCAAACCCAACATATTCCTCAAGTGGAAAATGAAGGCGTGTGTGATGGAACATATTCATAATCATGTTTTATTGTCTTACGACTGAATACTTTTGAGCTGGCACAGATAAGCTAACAAGCTGTGACATAATTTTGGACTAAAATATTAGACATTTGTCCAAAAGGAGCAAAAAAAACAAACCTCCAAACCAGTAAAAGCAAAATAGTCCATGTTGCAGTGTTTTATGTTTCTCTCACATTTTTTTGTTTCAGGATATCAACAGTATGTGAAATGAAACAGCTGACTTAAAGGCAACAGAACAGCCAGTATTCGCCAATGCTTTCGCCTGCCATATGGATCTCTGTCTAAATGCATCGTTGCTTGTTGATGCAACATCGGTTTTTAGCATCTGTCGTTGCCAAATGACACTGTTTAATATCACGTATCACAAAGATTCTCGAGCCAAAATACTTTAAAGTGTACAAATGAAAGCGGCAGCCCATAAAATTCTAGAAGGGGAGAACACATTGCGAATCTTCGGTGGGTTTCAAGAATAAAGTTAACCCCTCTTGTGCACTGGACAAGGTCTATGGTCATAAAAAATAGATCCGTAGAGAATATTTCGATAGGAATAACTTTTTATGAGTTGATATTAAAAACATGGACGAGCCACTGACGTCATCCAACTCGCCACCGGCACAAACAGCTGGATGTAGTTTTCCAATGTCGTTAATAAAAGGAGCTCTGTAGTGAGTCCGAAAATGATAAAGGGTTGTCTAAAAAATATAGATGTATGTCAACATGTAATGGCAAAATGATTGGGTCAGCGCAAATCCAAAATTGCAGGTCTTGAGGAACATTATTGGTCTGAAGGGGTTAGTATGTACTAAGAGTGGTGAAAGGTAGGACAACCAGTTTGCCAGTGATGAAGTCATGGACACTCAAGACTTATTTTGGTGGACGTCAGCCGGTCTGGCCCGATACACAGAAGATCTTCGACAGCCATGCTGAACTCATTGTGCCTGTCCTCGTCGGTCATGGATGCTCAACACTTATTTTGGTGTGGACGTCAGCCGGTCTGGCCTGAAACACAGAAGATCTTCGACGGCCATGCTGAACTCATTGTGCCTACCCTCGTCGGTCATGGATGCTCAACACTTATTTTGGTGTGGACATCAGCCGGTCTGGCCCAATACACAGAAGATCTTCGACGGCCATGCTGAACTCATTGTGCCTACCCTCGTCGGATCGCAGACATTACTTAGTTTGAAGCCTGGCAAGTACCAGCATGGGAGACTGGCTGAGAATCCCCAATTCCGTTGACTCAATGTCGACGGCCATGCTGAGCTCATTGTGCTTGCCCTCATCGGATCACAGAAGAGCTTCTGTAGCAGGTAAGGCTGACTGTAATATAAATGTACAAGAACATACAGAGAATCAAAGCCGTCTGTGTTTGAGGCCAAAGATTGGTGAGTGAACCAATGCTCTCCCCTGTCCTCTGATGAAGGCACTCACGTAAGCACCAAAACTGGACCTTGAAGCAAAGGAAGAAGGTGGCATTGTCTGATTAATAAAAATTTCTTTTACAGCATGTGGACAGTCTGGGGAAGAGATGGCACCAAAATGAACTCTGGGAAGAAGACAAGCCAGCGGAGGCAATGTGATATACTGGGAATGTTGAACTTGGAAACCTTGGGGCCTGGCATGCGTATAGAAGCTGCTATGACAAATATGACCTATCTATCATTGTACAGAACAAGTGCAACCCTTTACGGCATCAGTTTTTCCTTAACGGGAACCTAAGAACTGATACACGTTGCTCAATCCATCAGCACCATGCATAAGGCGCTGTCCATCTAAGGGGTGTTTCAGAGAATAACTTGCTTTAAGAACCGCGGTTGTCACGCTAGGTATGGGAAAGTACGGGAAAGTACCAAGCGACTTTTGAAAGGAAAGGAAATCCTTGTGTCTAGGGAAGGGGGAGATGGTGACCCCTGACCAAGCCAAACAGTGAACCCTGTCTTCCCTCACTGTCCTGGATAGGTTCCGCACCTATGCGCCGAGCAGGATACCTGACCCTGAAATAGGCTTTAGGTAAGAAGTGAATGGCATGAGGGCTTAGTGAAGCACTAAAGAAACCCCAGAGATAATAAACAGGAGGAAAGTAAAGAAATAACTTATCTCCAGATGACTCAGGGAGAGGAACTGCAACAACAACAAAGTTTCTCCAGATGAATATAAGACGACTGCTTGCACTCAAGACTTGTTAAGGGTTATAGACTATCACCAGCACAGAGTAACGGGGAATGAGAAATGAGGGTATATAAAGACACCAAGGGAAGTGCCATTGAGAAACAGCTAAAAGGATGAGGAACTCCACAGGGTCCTAATGGGAAAGGGATGAAAACCAAGCAGAGGAGATACATAGGACACCAAATACACCAAGCAAATATAATAGAAGGTCAGGGAGCAGTTTGCGCAGTCAAACACTGTAACCTTCTATAGCCAAAAACCCTAAAATCATGTTTGCTTTTACAGCTGCTGACTGACATTGGGTGCTGCTGCTCAGCTTATTTGTAATTAGAATCCCCAAGTCCTTCTCCTGTCCTGTAGTCTCGAGTTTACTTTCCATGTATATGCAGATATAGGATTACTCCGTTCTAGGTGCATTACCTTACATTTATCAACATTAAACCCCATTTGCCAAGTATCTGCCCATTCTGACATCTTATCCAGATCATTTGTAATATTGTACTATCAAGGTCCCTTTTTAATGTCCTGCATAGTTTGGTTTCTCCATCAAAGGTTGACACTTTACTATCAATCCCATCCACAAGGTCATTGAGGTCGGTATTTAACATCCTACATAGTTTGCTGTCATCAGCAAAAACTGACACTTTACAATCAATCCCATCCACAAGGTCATTGAGGTCGATATTTAACATCCTACATAGTTTGGTATCGTCAGCAAAGACTGACACTTTACTATCAATCCCATCCACAAGATAATTAATAAAGAGATTAAAAAGATTAATTTAGTGTTAATGTAGTGTAGTTTTGACTGCAGTTAGAAAAGGGGATCCATGTTGAAGTTTTGTTCTCAGACCTGGGAGCCTGTAGTTTTGTCCTAGACATAAAATTACCTGGCATCATCCCTTGTATTTTATTCTAGGGAAACTGGAGATTTACCACTAAGCAAGGCCTGCAAAAGTCTTTGTAGCCTCTTAAGTTTTCTGCAAGGACAAAGAACATTTCTTCCAAGGGGGAAGAATAGATTTCACACTGTGAAACTAAATCTGTCCTTCTCCCTATAAGCACAATCATGTACGGGATATTAAAATGTGATCCATTATGTGTTTTAGAACAAATTGGTTTATAAGGGAAATGACTTTTGCAGACGCACAACTGAAATATTTTGCTTTTCGGAAAAAAAAGAAAACACTACACACCGGAGAACACGCGTGACTTTCACCGGCGTACCACATCAGAATTTTTTTTAGGGAAGCCATATTTAATATTTGTCCAAGACTTGGGTTGTGTTTGGACGTAGAGTTATTTTACGACTATAAGTCTTTGAGACGGCTTGTTTTATTAGCTATGGCAGCTCAACTTTTTAAGAGAAAAAAAAGAGAGAATTATTCAGAAGGTAAATCCATTTTCCCTTTCTATTTTTAGGGATCCAACAAAGTTCCTTGGGGAGATCTTAAAACCAGTCATCGAGATCCCTTAAATTAGCTCATATGCGTGATATGATATCTGAACCAACGGATGTAATTTTACTCACTAAATGGAGCCGCAAAGTGCCAAATTTGTGGCCAGAAGAAGAAGTGTCCATGAAAGTGTTGGATTTCCATGGTCTGGCTGGGCTGGTGGAGAAACGGCCAAGATGTACGGTCAGGAAGACTGTATGAAGCAAAATCGCAATCCATATGTCGCGGGCGGGGGGGAAGACGCCGCTGCGCTCGCTAACGCTCGGGTCCGGCGCTGCTGCGATGGCTGCTCGGTGGCTCGAGCGGTGGACCGGATCCGGAGACTCAAGCAGCGCTCCTTGCCTGTGAGTGAAAGGGGGTAGTTTGGTTTGGGGATTTTGTCCGTGACGCCACCCACGGGTTGTGGTGAGGTTGGACACCACCGCTGCTGGTGACGGGGATCCCGGGAGCGATGGTAGGGAGCAGCTGGGATGCTGTTTCCCCCCTCCGTGGGTAGGGGTTGGTGGTCCCGGGGCCCGGTGAGGTGACGGGGAGTCAGGGTTGGCAAGGTGCAGGGTCGCCTGGACTGCGCAGCGCAGTGCCGGACGGCACGGTTGTACTCACTCAGCCACAAATGTATGCAAAGTCTCTGGTAAACCAAACGGCTGGATGGACAGGTCCCGCAGCCGGCTGCTGTGACTTCTCCTGGGCGGTTGGTGGTGACTGCCTTTCCCTGCACCTTTGTGTATGTTCGGTCCCGATGGATTCCCACCTGTAACCCGCTCCCCAGCGTATATATATGCCGCAGGAGCCCTTTTGCCCGCATGCTCTGGCCCTTGGAACTCTAGCTGTGGTGGTAGCTGTATTTCCTTTTGCTGGTCGGATGGTTGCCTTCAATTGGGTCTTGGCTGTTAGGAAACCCCTGGGGTTCCGGTCACTGACGGATTTGACCTCTAATGGCGACTCCAAAACCTGGTCGGGGTCCGTAGGCCCTGCCTGAGTGTGCTGGCTTCACTTCGCTCCCCGGTTCGGTACCGGCGGGCCACCGCCCGTCCCCGGTCCTACGGTTCCGCGTTGATCGGCCTCTCCTGCAGACGGCCACCACCGTCTGCCAACCTTGCTCTTAGTGCCCGGGCCACACACGCGGACACGGTCAGTTTACTCCTCCGCTACTACTTCACTCCTCCACTTCCCTAACTCCTCTCTACTCTCCTCTCTTCCTTCTCCCGCCTCCAGGACTGTGAACTCCTCAGTGGGTGGAGCCAACCGCCTGGCTCCACCCCACCTGGTGTGGACATCAGCCCCTGGAGGGAGGCAACAAGGATTTTGTGTCTGGCTGATGTGCCTGTCTCAGGGTGGGGGTGTGTGTTGCAGTACCTGTGACGACCTGGCTGGTCCAGGGCGCCACACATATACTGTGGAAAATCGTTAGTTTTGAGAGACAGGCAGAGTTTGTTTGATGAACAGAGATGTAAGTGAGAGATCAGGGTAGGCGGAAGACAAAAATCAACGTGAAGAACACAAGCTGGGCCAATAACAGGAATTCAAACTTGAAAGCCAATGACTTAGGAAATCTCAAGGAGTTATTGAAAAGATTTTTGCTTAGGCAAGGAAATGTTGGGTTATGTTCCTGCATGGGTCTACTCAGAACTAACTGGGGAATAAGAACACTCTAATGAGAGGACAACTCCGGGAACAGGCAGGAGAGCGCCATAGGTGGGCAGTACAGGCAACCAGAGGTCAATGGGGGCACAGTACAGGTCTGAGGACAGGACACCAGTCATAGGAACACGTTATTTTATCGAATTATCTGCATCTCTTTATTAGTGACAGTTAAAAATAATGCAACATATCATATTTGTCCATATATTTGTAACTTTACAATTGTTCCAAATGATAAAGCAAAGCTAGATTTCAATTTTGGTGTAGGATATGCCAAAATATTAAGAAATATTCTAAAAATTTGACTTCCATAAAGTATAGATTAAGTGTGGCATATGAATTGACTTCCATCGATACACAAGTCGAGCCCCTCTAAGTGTACAACTGCTTGTTACAAGTACCGAGTACCCGAGCATGGTAGTGCCCACTCATCACTAGTTACGAATACCGAGTACCCGAGCATGGTAGTGCCCACTCATCACTAGTTACGAGTACCCGAGCATGGTAGTGCCCACTCATCACTAGTTACGAGTACCCGAGCATGGTAGTGCCCACTCATCACTAGTTACGAGTACCCGAGCATGGTAGTGCCCACTCATCACTAGTTACGAGCACCCGAGCATGTTAGTGCCCACTCATCACTAGTTACTAGTACCGAGTACCCGAGCATGGTAGTGCCCACTCATCACTAGTTACGAGCACCCGAGCATGGTAGTGCCCACTCATCACTAGTTACTAGTACCGAGTACCCGAGCATGGTAGTGCCCACTCATCACTAGTTACGAGTACCGGAGCATGGTAGTGCCCACTCATCACTGGTTACGAGTACCGAGCACCCGAGCATGGTAGTGCCCGCTCATCACTAGTTACAAGTACCGAGCACCCGAGCATGGTAGTGCCAACTCACCACTAATCATTAAAGATGAAGGCTGCACATTAACTAATCTGATAATAATATAATGCTATAAGCATGCTGAAAAATGCAATGAAAAAATGCAATTTGCTAACTAGAAAGTGAAAATGTGAATAATGATATGCATACCTGTCAAATACGGTCAAGGAGCATGTCCTTCTTAGAGTAGTAAGGTAGCCAACTTATTAAAAGATTTGAGGATTTTTCAGTAATTCAATATTCTAATGTACTTTTGACATATGGAGATGTATCATTAATGGCATGAGCAGACACAGACAGAACAGGGTCTCTGTGCAACAACAATATATGGGCCATTTGAAATTTTGGAGGTAGACGTGACCCCCTCACCTCTTTGGCTTCGGTTGTACCAATGGTATGTACACCTCTAATTAGTGGTAACTCAAACAACAGCTCTGATGCTTAGACTTTATTTGATGGGTGGGACTTCTTTGTTAGATTTTTCCTCTCTATAATTCAACACAGCCAAATATGGAGACCCATTAACCCAAAACAGTCAAATTTATTCAGATCAATAGCAACTAGACTAATCTTCTCTACTTTGTATTTGAAGCCTGAAGGCAGAGTTTATATTGCATTTTATCCTCACATAAGTGGCTCATTCGGGGCTCACGTCTAAAGCCCTTGAAAATGGGATGCCGCCTTATGCAAGCTTTTTGGGCACAATGTCAAACGATATGTTTGGCGTAAAAGCAACACAGCTCATCACCCTGAACACACCATCCCCACTGTCAAACATGGTGGTGGCACCATCATGGTTTGGGCCTGCTTTTCTTCAGCAGGGACAGGGAATATGGTTAAAATTGATGGGAAGATGGATGGAGCCAAATACAGGACCATTCTTGAAGAAAACCTGTTGGAGTCTGCAAAAAACCTGAGACTGGGACGGAGATTTGTCTTCCAACAAGACAATGATCCAAAAAAATAAAGCAAAATCTACAATGGAATGGCTCCCAAATAAACGTATCCAGGTGTTAGAATGGCCAAGTCACAGTTCAGACCTGAATCCAATCGAGAATCTGTGGAATGAGCTGAAAACTGCTGTTCACAAATGCCTCCATCCAACCTCACTCAGCTCCAGCTGTTTACAAAGGAAGAATGGGCGAGAATTTCACTCTCGATGTGCAAAACTGATAGACACATACCCCAAGCGACTGCAGCTGTAATCGCAGCAAAAGGTGGCGCTACAAAGTATTAACTTAAAGGGAACGAATAATATTGCACGCCCCAATTTTCAGTTTTTTGTTTTTAAAAACAGTTTAACCCCTTAGTGACGGAGCTAATTTTCACCTTAATGACCAGACCAAATTTTGCAATTCTGACCAGTGTTACTTCATGAGGTTATAACTCTGGAACGCTTCAATGGATCCCGGTGATTCTGAGATTGTTTTTTCGTCACATATTGGACTTCATGTTAGCACCAAATTTAGGACAATATTTTTTGCATTTATTTATGAAAAAAATAGAATTTTGGCAAAAATTTTGAAAATTTAGCAATTTTCAACTTTTGAATTTTTATACCGTTAAACCAGAGAGTTCTGTGACACAAAATAGTTAATAAATAACATTTTCCACTTGTCTACTTTACATTAGCTCAATTTTGGAAACAAAATTTTTTTTTGTTAGGAAGTTAGAGGGGTTCAAAGTTTATCAGCAATTTCTCATTTTTACAGCAAAATTCACAAAACCATTTATTTAGGGACCACATCACATTTGAAGTGACTTCGATAGGCCTAGATGACAGAAAATACCCAAAAGTGACACCATTCTAAAAACTGCACCCCCCAAAGTACTCAAAACCACATTCAAGAAGTTTATTAACCCTTCACATGAACAAAAGCAATGTGGAATGAAAAAAAAGCAAAAATTAAATTTTACCTAAAAATATTGCTCTAACCCAAATTTATTCACTTTTAGAAGAAATAACACAACAAAATGGACCCCAAAACTTGTTACCCACTTTCTTATGAACGCACTGATACCCTACATATGGTCCGAAACCTCTGTTTGGACAAATGGGAGGCCTCGGAACAGAAGGAGCAATATTTGAATTTTGGAAAGCAAATTTGGCTGAAATAGATTGCGGGCACCATGTTGCATTTACAGGTCCGCTAAGGTACCTAAACAGAAGAAGCCCCTCACAAGTGACACTATTTTGGAAGCTAGACCCCTCAAGGCTTCTATCTAGGGGTATAGTGAGCATTTTGGACCCACAGGTACTTCACAGATTTTGTTAACATTACATTGTCATATTGAAAATTTTAATAATTTTCTCAAATATGTTGCTTTAGCATCAATTTTCTCACTTTTTCAAGAGGTAATTCCAAAAATTTGACCTCAAGGTTTGTTAACCACTTTTTTATGAGCGCGGTGATACCTCACTTGTGGTCTGAAACCTTTGTTTGGACAAATGGGAGGGCTTGAAACGGAAGGAACAATATTTGAATTTTGGAAAGGAAATTTGGCTGAAAAGATTGCGGGCACCATGTCGCATTTGGAGGTCCCCTAAGGTACCTAAACAGCAGAAACCCCACACAAGTGACCCCATTTTGGAAACTAGGTCCCTCAAGGAATTTATCTAGATGTTTGGTGAGTACCCTGAACCCCCAGATGCTTCACAGAATTTTATAACTTTGAGCCATGAAAATAAAAAAATAAAATTTTACCACAAAATTGTTATTTCAACCAGGTAGCTTTTTTTCACAAGGGTAACAGGAAAATGACATTTATTGTGCAATTTCTCCTGACTTTGGTGATACCTTATATGTGGTGGAAATCAACTGTTTGGGCACACGGCGGGGCTCGGAAGGGAAGGAGTGCCATTTTATTATTATTATTATTATTTATGCATTTGACTGCAAATTTGTCTGGAATCAATTGCGGGCGCTATGTTGCATTAGGAGAGCCCCTGAGGTGCCTTAACAGTGAATCTCCTCAACATGTGGCCACATTTTGGAAAATAGACCCCACAAGGCATTTATCTAGATGTTTGGTGAGTACCCTGAACCCCCAGGTGCTTCACAGAAGTTTATAATGTTGAGCTGTGAAAATAAAAAAATACATTTTTACCACAAAATTGTTACTTCAAACAGGTAGCTTTATTTTTACAAGTGTAAAAGGAAAAAAATCAGCATACAAATTTATTGTGCAATTTCTCCTGAGTATGCTGATACCTTATGTGTGATGAAAATCAACTGTTTGGGTGCACAGCAGGGCTCGGAAGGGAAGGAGCGCCATTTGACTGCACAATTGGCTGGAATAATTAGCGGACGCTATGTTGCATTTGGAAAGCCCCTAAGGTGCCTAAACAGTGGAGGTCCCCCACAAGTGACCCCATTCTGGAAACAAGACACCTCAAGGATTTTATCTAGGTGTATATTGAGCAGTTTTAATCCACGAATACTTCACAGAATTTGATAAGCTTAGGTTGCCATATTGAAAATTTTCATTTTTTTCACAAAAATGTTGCTTTAGCATCAAATTTCTTACTTTTTCAAGAGGCACCAACAAAAAAGTGGACCCCACAGGTTGTTATCCAATGTCTTATGAGCACATGGATACCCCACATGTGGCCAAAAACCTCTGTTTGGATAAATGGGAGGGCTTGGAATGGAAGGCGCACCATTTGAATTCTGGAAAAGTTGAAATAAATTGCGGGCACCATGTCACATTTGCAGGGCCCCTTGGGTACCTATACAGCAGAACCCCCCACAAGTGACCCCATTTTGGAAACTGGACCCCTCAAGGATTTTTTTCAGGAGTATAGTAAGCATTTTGAATCCACAGGTACTTCACAAAAATGTTGCTGTAGAAACAAATTTCTCACTTTTAGGCTATGTGGCCATGATCCAGCGACACGGCGTCTAGTACACAGTGTCAGCCTTCCTGCAGAGATGTGAGTGTTGTCCACGGGAGAATGCAGCTGGCCATGCCCACGATTTGGGTTCAGGCTGCTGTGGAGCTCTATGCTACCTGCAGAGAACACTCTTGTCTCTGCAGCATAAATTGACATGCTGAGGCTCGGGAAGCCGCGCCACAGGTCGGTTTATGCTGCGGAGAAGAGAAGTACAGTGGGCATGGGATTTCTAAAAATCCTTCCACTGTGCTTCTACTGCACAACGCAGCGTTATGGATGCAGGGAAAACACTCTGCGCCCAAAATGCTGCAAACCCTGATTGTGGGCACACAACCTAAAATGCTACAATGGATGAATGGATAGATGTCAAACATATATAACGTCCCACCCCCCTGCATATTCTAAGCTGGCGCCTTTTAGTGCCTTTCATGTGACACTAAAGGGTGCCTATCCTTGTATTTAGCCCCCCAAAAAATTAATAATGAAAATAAACGACGTGGGGTCCCCCCTATTTTTGATAGCCAGCTAGGGTAAAGCAGACAGCTGTAGCCTGCAAACCACAGCTGACAGCTTCACCTTAGCTGGTGATCAATTTGGAGGGCTCCTCAGGCTGTTTTTTTTTTAAAAAACAAACAAACGTGTGGTCCCCCCCAAATTAGATCACCAGCCAAGGTGAAGCGGACAGCTGGGGTCTGGTATTCTCTGGGTGGGAAGAGCCAGGTTATTGAACTCTTCCCAGCCTAAAAATAGCAGGCCGCAGCCGACCCAGAAGTGGCGCATCCATTAGATGCGCCAATCCTGGTGCTTCGCCCCAGCTCATCCCGCGCCCTGGTGCGGTGGCAAACGGGGTAATATACGGGGTTGATACCAGCTGTAATGTCACCTGGCATCAAGCCCTGGGGTTAGTGATGTAACGG
Source organism: Anomaloglossus baeobatrachus (assembly GCF_048569485.1). Lineage (NCBI taxonomy): Eukaryota > Metazoa > Chordata > Amphibia > Anura > Aromobatidae > Anomaloglossus > Anomaloglossus baeobatrachus. Next base: position 173,613,937 of record NC_134362.1, read on the forward strand.
CATCTAATCACATACCCGACATCACTAACCCAGTCAGTAATAGAAAAAAATAAAGACAAAAAAAAATTTATTTGAAAAAACACTCCCCGAAACATTTCCTCTTTCACCAATTTATTGAAAGTAAACAAATTCCGGTCGCTGTAATCCATTTTGGAGGTACACGATGACTCTGGACCTTCTAGAATATGGGGGGCACGTTCAGGGAACGTATCCCCCATTTTCTGGAAGAGCAAGCTCTCCATGAGCAGTGTAGGTGCAGTAATCTGAGAATACTGCACTCACACTGCCCCGGTCCAACCTAGGGCAGAGTGACCTGCAGTAACCTCATTCCAGAATATGAGGGGCACGCTCACAGAACGTACCCCCCATTTTCTAGAACAGCAGGCCCTCCATGTGAGGAGTGTAGCTGCAGATTACTGCACTCACGCTCCCCCGGTCCAGCGTACAGCAGCATGTGCAGAAGCGAGGTCGGCATCCCTGCTTGCAAGGAGCTGGCTGACAGCCGCTGTCTGCGCATGCGCCGCCAGCTTTCCAGAAGGAAGAGGAGGGATCGCGGGGACCGGAGCAACAGCCAGATACCGGGGAAGACCGGGGGCTGATGGGGGGTGACGGCGGGAGACCTGGCGGGACCTGGGAACGACTTTTCTGTCGCATGTGACGTGTCACATGTGGCAGAAGGAGCAGGATGAATGCGGCCGCGCGCTACTGTGCACTGCGCACTGCCATTTTGCATGCTCCGGCGGGGGGAACGGGGGGCTCTTTGGAGAACCGGAGGGGGCTCTGGGGGACCAGGGGGCTCCGGTGTACTGGATGAGGGGTCAGGGGGAGGACATTTCCCTCCAATCTGAAATGTTTGATCATTTCAGATCGGAGGGAAATGAATGCAGAGCAGGCGGCGGCGGCAGTTTTCAGTGCGCTTCGGCGCCATTTTGAAAGTTCCGGAGGGGGGGTAGCGGTGGGGGGGATCCTCCGGTACCGGGGGCTTTGGGGGTACTAGAGGTTTATATTTCTTTCTCATCTGTCATGTTTGAGCACGTCAGATGAAAAAGAAATCCGTTTTACCGGCCATTTCTTTTTTTTTTATGTGATCGTCAGTATACGGTGTATACCGGCCATCACATTATCGGGGTCAAAAAAAAACCTCGATTCATAATCTGGGGGGTCTCAGCTACCCCCGGTAGCTGAAACCCGTGAGATTTTCGGTCGCTGGGGGGCGCTACAGGGTTTTTTCGGACCGCCAGTTTAAAAGCGGCGGAACAGAATAAGTACCCTGTTTTGCCACCGCTTTAAGTCGTACGGCCGTCGTTATGAGGTTAAAATAAGCAATAAATGTTGTTCAACTTCACAACTGTGTCCCACTTGTTGATTCTTCAGCATAAAATGTAAATGTTTATCTTTATGTTTGAAGCCTGAAATGTGGGAAAAGGTTGAAAAAAATCAAGGGGGCCTAATACTTTCACAAGGCACTGTATCTATTGAGTGTGTGGGGGCTTTATACATTTCAGATTCACTCTCCAATGTGTCAGTTTCCGATATAAAAGAGTGCCAAGATAAGCTTCCACCAGATGCATATGCCAAACGCTCTGGAATGTAGAATTCGCGAGAGATAGCTGTTGACCAAACCATTGGCCAAGCCATCATTGGCCAACAGCTATCTATTGAGTATGTGGGGGCTTTATACATTTCAGATCCACTCTCCATTCTGTCAGTTTTCAAAATAAAAGAGTGCCAAGATAAGACTCCACCAGATGCATATTCCGAGCACTCCAGGAATGGAGAATTCGAGAGAGATAGCTGTTGGCCAAACCATTGGCCAAGCCATCGTTTGGCCAACACCTATCTACTGAGTATGTGGGCCTTTATATATTGCAGATCCACTCTCCAATGTGTAATCTTCTAATATAAAAAAGTGCCAAGATAAGCCTCCACAAGATGCGTTTGCCAAGCACTCTGCTGTGGGGAATTCAGGAGAGATAGTTGTTGGACAAACTATTGGCCAAGTCATCATTTGGCCGACAGCTATCTGTCGAGTATGTGGGGGATTTATATATTGCAGATCCACTTTCCAATATGTCAGTTTCCGATATAAAAGAATGTCAAGATAAGCCTTCACCAGATGCTTATGCCAAGCGCTCCGGTAGGGAAAATTTGAGAGAGATAGCTGTTGGCCAAACCATTGGCCAAGCCATCGTTTGGCCAGCAGCTATCTATTAAGTATGTGGGGGATTTATACATTAAAGATCCACTTTCTAATATGTCAGATTCTGATATAAAAGAGTGCCAAGAAAAGACTCCACCAGATGCATATGCCAAGCATTCCGGAATGGAGAATTCGAGGAAGATAGTTGTTGGCCAAACCCTTGGTCAAGCCATCCTTTGGCCAACAACTATCTATTGAGTATGTGGGGGCTTTAAAAATTACAGATTCACTCCCCAATTTGTCAGTTTCTGATATAAAAGAATGCCTCCATATTACATCCACACAAGTCTAGCTAGGTAAGACTTCAGGAAGAGTAGTCAGTGAACACAGATAGTAGTTTATTACGAACAGTCGACAAGATGCTCGTACAGAAGTGACAAACCTATTTTAATTGCCACATTATGAAATTATTAGTGTACTGCGACAGCGATCTGAATCTTCTCACATCTTCAGCCTTAGGCACCAAAGACATCGATAAAAACCAGCAAAATATATCCAAATAGATATTCAATGAAATGAAATAGGAGACTCAGCGGGTGGCGGCAACACGCGGCAAACAAAGTAAATTAAACCATGTTCAATTACTGATGCAGCATTAATCACGCCCAGTACAGAATTATACCAATTTTATAAAAGCCTATGAACAGTAATATAACTACTTTATATTGTGTCAAGATATGAGAAATACAATAATAAGATGCTACATTTCATTTAGCTAAAAGAGCCATATTGTAAAGTATAAAGTCATATAAAGCAACGGCTGTAATAAATATCTACTGGTTGTAAATGTAGCGCCGTGTATATATGTGTATAAAAAACACATAAAAAACATAAAAAAACCGCACGATAATTGACTATATTGTATATGTATGAGCACATACAAAAGGATGGACTGGGGCTTTTTTTGGCTCACCAAAGGAACTTATTTTGATTACTCAAACCCCCCCAAAAAAAATAGATCGTATTGGCAAAATATTGATTTTCTGAAGCTTTTTAACCGGGCCCATTATTGTGATTTTGGAGGATCTTTTGGTGGGCCTGACCAATCTGTCAAAAACATTTATCTTGATATTGGATCCAGACTTTTCCATGTGTTATATTTTTCACCATTTTTTAAGCATGGCGATATAGGTTAGTGAGAGCGCCACTCCAGCTTTGCGTTAACGGCTATGACTCTCCAAAATTTACATTGTTTTTACTGTAGGAAACAAAAAAACAACTAGAACAATTTGGTGGACAAAAATTAACCAACTGCCACACAAAAATGTCATGTATTGACTATATAAAAGTGGAGTATAATAACCATATATCCAACCTGTGTGATTCCAAAACAGTCTTGGCTGCCATTGTTTAATAAAATTGAAGGTTTTGTCTGCAATCATCATTCCTTCAGTCATTTTAGAGCCCCGATATTCAGTTTGCTGCTCTCACGATGACTATGGCATAGCGGGAAACCGGGACTCGTAAGCTGTCCCTCAAGCTAGGAGGCCCTATACTATCCCTATCCTCAGGGATACTCCTGATGGTGGATAGGCCTAAGTCTCCTTCCTGGCCCTGCTCCTGTCCAGTCCTGATCTGATTCCCCCTCCCCAGGGAGGGATGGAACAGGAGTGTAATAAAACCTCACAGATAAGGACTGACAAGGGAAAACCAAAACTCTGTCAAACAGCGCGCACACACAAAGGTAAAGACAATAGGAGGTTGAGGAGGAAAAACAAGAGCAGGAAGAAAGATGCAAAACGACAGTGGTAAACTCCAACACCGCACTAAGCAATGAGCACAACTTTTATCAGTAAGTGTGCACACTACACCTAACAGACCAACAGAATAAATTATAGCTGGCATGGGTGGAAGGATTCCACCAGCATAAATAGGAGGGGCACAGATGTGGCCTCCCCATAACATGTGACCAAAAGAGCAAGCAGAACAGCAGAGATTAACTTTTCCTAGCCTGCCTATGAATCAGCACAAAGCAGGGCGATGCCTGAGTCTACCTGTGTTGATCTCAGGCACCAGAGAAACCATCGGGCGGAGTGTCAGAATCTGCAATCTGAACAGAGGCCACCGCCACCATGACAGTTGACGAAGTTTGTGCAAAACTCTGTGTGACAGCTGCCTTGTCTAAGTTTCAGATTTTTCTTTTGTGGAAATGTGTCTTTGGGTAATCTAAGCTGGATGTGAGTCCTGTGGGATATCAAGTATGCTGCTTATACATTAGCACAGTTTGTAGCTTGCACTTTTTTATTCTTCATGTGTTTGTTTCTATTGCTCTATATGGGACTATACATGCTTTCTCCAATCTCCATACTGGAAATCTGTGTAAATCCCCCTCGCTACTACTATCTCTAACACTGAGAGAAGAGAGAGTAGAAAGAACTATCAGAACCATGTGCAGATGTGGAAGATTTGTAACATTTTTGCAGAACGCTCTTTTACATAGTTGATTTACTTTGCAACAGCAAAGCACTTTAATTTTTTATGAAGACTATTTAGAAAGTTGTCTAACTTTATATTTAGGAAGTACCGGTAAATGATGCCTCAACACTGTGGGATTGTCATGGGTGGGCTAGGATAGCAGGGGAGGACTGAACTGGCTCTCAGACTAGGATCCCTTCGCTGACCATTCTCATAGAGGTAGGCTTGATGGTAGCCAGGTCTGAGACCCCAGCATGTCCCTTTATCCTCACCAGGCCCTGACCTAACTCCGCCACACTCCTAACGCAGGACACACCAAAATAACCCTCCTCCTTCCAAAAGACACAGACAGAGGGTTGAACAGAAACTCTCTCACACAGCAAACAACCACAAAGAAGTGACAATAAAGGCAAAAGGGGGCAATAAAATATAAGGAAGGACGAAAGGTACACCAAAAGACAAGCAGCAGATCGCAGGTCACCAAAGGGGATCGCCAAGGACACCGGATATTTGCAAGAGCATAAGCAGATGCAATCTTCGGCGACCTCCTAACAAACTCCCCAACCTTAAATAGGGAGAGACTAGCTGGCTGGTAATCGGCAACCTGACTCTCAGAGAAGGATTAACTTCTACATGGCTAGGAGCAGTGGATACAACTCAGCCAACGTCCGGCAGAGCTAAGCACAAAAGAGAAACCAGATTACCTGTCGGACTCTGCAATGTGAACAGGGTCCGACACCGTTGCTGTCATCCATGGATCGATCTGATTATTTCTCGAAAGAGGATGTAATTGGGCCCGGTTTAAACAGTCCTATATGAAAAGAGTTCCCCTTTAAGCACCCCAAGGATGTGCGCTCCATCACATCATTGTTGAATACAAGTCAATTCAATACAGGTATTAGAAATTGCAAAGGAATACAATTAATAAAGTGATTCAATAAGCATCAAATTGGCACATAGGAGGTACTCCTGACTCAATTAAATAGCATCATAATCTTTACCACTCTATTAAAGCCTATTGCTATTTAATCGTGTTAGTTATCTTCTGGAAATCCAATTAAATATGCTTAATGAAATAGCTGTGAACTGTTACATATTAGTTAGCATACGTTACAATCTGTTGCAGTTCAATTACATTTTAATAAGTAATTGGTTATAGATCAATTGGAAGCATCCAGCAAGCAGGAAGATGTTCTTTGTCTTTTCTCTCCTTCACGGAGATCACACCTGTCCTTTAACGTTTTCATTGACTTGTGGCTCCTTGTTCATTGGGGAGGCGAGGGATTGCATGAAAATAGGTTTAAATGCATGGGGGCAAACATACAGGTCCTGTGACTTGATGAGAGTAGGTCCATCAATGTTGACCCAAGAAGGTCCTAAAGCACCAGGGTGTCTCCAGCTATGGGAGGACACTTCTTTGAAACTAAAAGTAGAGTCAGAAGCCAAGATGAAACTATTTCCTACAATTCGTTTTGATACAATTTGTCAGAAAGAATTCGATTGTTCGGTTTGTTGACCGAAAAGTGTGATTTGATCCAACTGGTTTCATCACGAATTGATAGCACGCTAAAGCTTCAAACTGCCATGAGAAGACGTGATTAATACCCAGAGGTCTCTTAGAACTATATCCAACCACTTTCATGTTCTTTAGTGCACCCTCGCACCTATTTGTTCTCCACCATATCCAGCCACTTTCATGTTCTTTAGTGCACCCTCGCACCTATTTGTTCTCCACCATATCCAACCACTTTCATGTTCTTTAGTGTACCCTCCCACCTATTTGTCCTCCACCCTCACTTTTTGTTTGATTCACAAGGAGATTTTAAGGGCGCCTTTAAGATTCCTAGAGTGCCCAGCTGTTTGGACACCTGGAGGCTGTGAACTCTGAAAAAGGTTCACAGCCTCCAAAGGTCCGAGCAGATGGGAACTCCAGGAACCTTAAACACTCCTTTAAAAGAGCCTTTAAGAGAGACTTTAAGGTTCTGAAGTTCTCAGCTGCTGGGACATCTGGAGACTTTGAATTCTTACCAGAGTTCACAGCCCCCTGGTGTTTCAACAGCTGGTAACTCCAGAAGCCTTAAAGTCTCCTTTAAGGTTTCTAGGCCTCACAGCTACCGGACTGTCAGACTTCACAGCCGCCGTGTCATGCAGTCCATTTGTTTGACACTGAGGTCACCTAAGTTCATTTCTGGCAGCGTCCAAGAGCTGCTGTCAGTGTGTCCCAGAGGCTGCGGTGAGCAGTCACTTGTTCTAATGTCACAGCTCACCATGACATCTGGATGTAGCAGAGCCAAGAACATCATAAGATGTCATGTGGTTTAAGTCGGACCTGTGGGGATGTTTTTGGGGTTAATAAATTGGTGAAGGAGGGTATATTTTTAAAATGATGTAAAATAAAAGATTTTTATGAGTTTGCGTTTTTTTCTTTTTACTTAGAGGGTTGGTAATGGGGGGGTCTACATTACCAAACCAGGGCATGATGCCAGCTGTGATTTTTGACAAATCACAGCTGACATCAACCACATATCTTACACCAATTGCGACTGTACCAGGTCAATCAGGATGAGCCAAGTAAGGTGCCACATTTGGCGCTTCTAGGCTGGGGAGGGCACAATAACCATGGACCTTCCTTGTCTAAAAATAACAGCCCCCAGCTGTCTGCTTTATCTGCGCTGGTTACCAAAAATGGTCAGGAGCCGATGTCATTTTTTTATTGTTTATTTAAATAATTTAAAGAAAAAAACATTGTGGGAGAGCCTCTATTTTTGGTAACCAGGAAGAAAAAGCACACCGCTGGAGGCTGCAGCCTACAGCTATATACTTCACCTGCGACGGTTATCACAATACTCCACGGCCTGCACCTCAAAGTGGAGGAATACTCTGACAACATTGTTTACAGAAGCGACCTTTGTTTCAGATACATCCAGGCATCTTCCCCATGCTGTTCCCACTCAATGGAACTCACTTTTCCATCTTTTTCAGCATTTATACAGCCCTACCGGACAATTATTTGAATTTCCAATTGACTTGCATTAGATTCGTTATTTGTGACAAAGATACGAATCATACAAAATATTCTAAATTAATAATCAACTGAATTTTTTAGTTTTCACCCATCATTATTTAACAGATGTCATGTGCATATATCCAGTTTCTGCTCCAAAAACTCGGCAAAAAGACTTCATGTGCACATAAGCGGGCTTTACACGCTACGATATCGTTAATGATTTATCGTTGGGGTCACGGTGCTTGTGACGCACATCCGGCTTCAATAACAATATCGCAGCGTGTGACACTTATGTGCGAACTTAAACGATCGCAAAAGTGGCCAAAATCTTTTGCCGCGGAGAGGTCGTCCTGAAACAAAAAATCGTTTTCTGCTTAGTAACGATGTTGTTCCTCGTTCCTGCGGCAGCACACATCGCTGTGTGTGACACCGCAGGAGCGACGAACATCTCCTTACCTGCCTCCACCGGCTATGTGGAAGGAAGAAGGTGGGCGGGATGTTACTTCCCGCTCATCTCCGCCCCTCCGCTTCTATTGGACGCTTGCCGTGTGACGTCGCTGTGACGCCGCACGAATCACCCCCTTAGAAAGCCGGCGGTTCGCCGGCCAGAGCGACGTCGCAGAGCAGGTATGTGCACGTGACACTGCCGTAGCGATAATATTCGCTACGGCAGCGATCACACAATATCGCACGTACGACGGGGGCGGGTGCTATCGCGCTCGACATCGCCAGCAAATGCTAGTGATGTCGCAGCGTGTAAAGCCCGCTATAGTCTCAGGGTTCATACACACAGAGCCCAATGAAAACTTGGCAGCTGCTTCGGGCATAAAAGTCGCCTTAAAAGATTTTTACATTAGTTTTTGGAGCAGATTTTGAAGAGGATTTTGAAGAGGATCCGCACCAAGGAAATCTTGAAAAAACTGAATACAGCCTCGAAAACTGAATACAGCCTTGAAGACATTTTTCTAAGATGTCGGTCAATTACTGTTTTACATAAGTGCCCAATAAAGGCATCGTTCATTGGCTAAAGTTTAACAAAACAATGGTTCAATCCTTCTATGTAACAAATGTACAAATCCAGAAAATGTAAAGTGCCTCCACTTATTAATTTTCTTTTTCATTTATTAATTATGCACTAATTACATTGACTACCTGCATTTCTTTTCCTGCAGATGGCTCTGCCTATTATACAATCTGACATAACACACTTCTGCCTCGAACCTTGCACAACACAACAGTGCACACCGACTCCGAGCCTCTGTAGAGGACTCTGCTCACGGCTCAAACATTAACCCTGTCCCAACCCAACGGGGCGTCCGGCAGACAAAGTTTTCTTGTGCTGAGCAAATATGAACTGTTTATCCATCGCTCTACAGCGATTAAAGGTTTCCTGCCAAAAATGCCGGGGCAACAAGGGTTAAGGAGTGCACACTCATCGCTAACCCTTTCCAGTCTGGTACGCTACGGAAAACGTATTAATTCTACTTTTCTACTTTTCTTGCTATTTATAATTTGGAACAGTTGAAGCCATGATCACAAAAAAAGATGAAGAAGAACAAGAAGAAGAAGGACAAGGAGAAGAAGAAGAAGAAGAAGAAGAAGAAGAAGAAGAAGAAGGAACTCCCAACTTTTTCTAAGTGCCCTGTTTGCTTCTTTGCCACAGCTTTCCAACACTTGGCATGCGTCATCTAGAATTTGGCCCAGTTACACAAACGTGACCATTGGTTCTTTTTACACTGTTACTAAGGGCCGCTTTACATGCAGCGACATCGCTAGCGATCGCACCCGCACCCCGTCGTTTGTGCGTCACGCACAAATCGCTGCCCGTGGTGAACATTATCGCTTGGATGCATCACACGTACTTACTTTCCTAACGACATCGCTGTGGCCGGCGAACAAACTCTTTTCTAAGGGGGAGGTTCGTGCAGCGCCACAGCGACGTCACACAGCGGGCCACCAATAAAAGCGGAGGGGCGGAGAGCAGCCGCATTAACGTCATGCCCACCTCATTGCCAGAGGACGCAGGAACGCTGTTGTTGTTGTAAGGAACGACGAACAACCTGCGCACCAAACTAGCAACGATATTTGGGAAATGAACGACGTGTCAACTGTGGCGCCCCTGACCTGGTCAGGCACCACTGGGTACTGCACCCATGCTGGGTCAGTACCTTCAGGTAAATCCAAAGGCTGAAATAGGGTGTGTACGCACAGACACATAGTAACCAGGTCTCACACACACCTTAGGGTACTGTCTCACTAAACGACGTACCAGCGATTCCGACCACGATATGACCTGGTCAGGATCGCTGGTGCGTTGCTGCATGGTCGCTGGTGAGCTGTCAATCAGGCAGATCTCACCAGCGACCAGTGACCAGCCCCCAGCTCCCAGCGACGCGTGGAAGCGATGCTGCGCTTGGTAACTAAGGTAAATATCGAGTAACTAAGCAAAATGCTTTGCTTGGTTACCCGATATTTACCTTGGTTACCAGCGCACACCACTTAGTGCTGGCTCCCTGCACTTGTAGCCAGAGTACACATCGGGTTAATAAGCAAACCGCTTTGCTTATTTACCCGATGTGTACTCTGGCTACGTGTGCAGGGAGTAGGCAGCCGGCACTGGCAGCCTAAGAGCGGCGGATGCTGTAACCAAGGTAAATATCGGGTAACCAAGCTAAGCGCTTCTCTTAGTTACCCGATTTTTACCATGGTTACCAGTGTCTGCAGCTTCCAGACGCCGGCTCCCTGCACATTCAGATCGTTGCTCTCTCGCTGTCAAACACAGCGATGTGTGCTTCACAGCAGGAGAGCCACGTCTAAAAAATGAACCAGCACTGTGTGTAACGAGCAGCGATTTCACAGCAGGGGTCAGATCGCTGCTCAGTGTCACACACAGCGAGATCACTAATGAGGTCACTGGTGCATCACAAAAACCGTGACAGCAGCGATCTCGCTATGTGAGAAGTACCCCTTAGAGGGGACCTTTGGGCAGACCCAAGAGGGGGCGTGGCCTCCACATCTCAGCTAGTGGTGGTGGAGAGACTGGAAGCTAGGTGGCAGTAGCAGTAAGGAGAAAGTAGTAGAGGAGGACACAAGGATACCTGGTTCCACCTGATTCATCTCAGTATCACACGGGTTCTCTCATAACACCACCTGAACGTGAGTAAACAAGTTAAAAGACACCTGGACTGTGACTGAGTTATTCTGCGACCTGTGGTTCCACACAGGAGGTAGAGCAGTGTCCCTGGGGCGACCGCTGCAGCCGCTACGGCGGCCCCCGGGGCTTCTGTACCGCCCCGCACTCGGCTGCAGCCGAGCCGCTCGGGTCTGGGCTCGTTTGGTGGGTGGCTCGAGCGCCTCCGGACCCGGGGGTCACGTCGCTCTGCAAGGGGTTGCTGGCGATCTCGATGGGGGTGGTTAGGTAGGTGTATGGCCGGAGCCGTGTTTGAGCTCGGGACGCCACCTACGGGACGTGGTGAAGGTGTAGACACCACCGCTGCAGTTACGGGGCACCCGGGTGAGATGGTAGTGCAGCAAGATGTTAACCCCTCCGTGGGCAGGGATGGTGGCCCCGGGACCCGCTAGGGGAGAGTAGTGGTTGGGCAGTGCAGGGTGGTGCGCGGCCGGATGGCACTGTTGTACTCATGATCACTGACACACTCAGGTCTCTGATGAACAAAGTTGATGGTGGTCGGTGCCCGCAGCCGGCTGCGTCTTGTTCCCCACCCGGGTTGGTGGTCCTGACCTTTTTCCTGCACCTTGTTATGTTTGTGTAGACTGCCTGTGCCTTAGCAGTGGGAGTCCGCTCCCCGGCTGTGTTTATGTTGGTGGAGTCCATTTGCCCGTGGCTTTCTATAACCCTCGATGGGCTGTTGCCTTCTTTCGGGTCTTGGGATGGGAAAGGACCTAAGGTCCAGACCTCAATCAGTGAATTCGACGTGGTCCAGTGGCTTCTGGGCCTCGTTCTGGGTCTGAGTATCCCTCCTGTGCTCCAGTTTCCAGTCGGTTCCCCGGTTCGGTACCGGCGGGCCACTACCCTGTTCCGGTCCCTTACGGCTCCACCTGGCCGTCTTCCCGGCTCCTGCAGGCCAGGCCACCGCCTGCCTCCTAGCCAAGGTGTGCAGGCTACGACCCTCACACCTGTCAGTTCCTGCTGCAGACCTGTCACCACAGGCCTGCTGGACTCTACTCCTCTCAACTTGAACTTGCTTAACTAATATGACTTGCACTTCCTGCCTCAGGCCTCTGGACTCATCGGTGGGTGTTTCCAAATGTCTGGCTTCACCCCCTGGTGTGACCATTAAGCTCTGAGGGAGCTGATTAGGTTTTAATGTGGTTGGCTGCTGTTACCTTTTTAGGGGGACAGTGTGATGCAAGGGCCTACCCGTGACTACCTGGCTAGTCCAGAGCGTCACACTTCACACAACGATCAATGATTTTGGTAAGTATTCGGATCGTTAGCGGTCGCTCGTAGGTGTCACATGCAACAACGTGGCTAACGAGGCCGGATGTGCGTCACGAATTCGGTGACCCCAGCGATATCTCGTTAGCGATGTGGATGCATGTAACGGGGCCCTAAGAGGTACTTTGCACGTTGCGACATCGCTACTGCGATATCGTCGGGGTTAAATCGAAAGTGACGCACATCCGGCGCCAGTAACGATGTCGCAATGTGTAAAGCCTAGATGCGCCGATAAACGATCGCAAAAGCGTTGTAAATCGGCGATCTGTGTAGCATCGGTCATTTCCATAATGTCGGTACGATGTTGTTCCTCATTCCAGCAGGCAGCACACATCGCTGTGTGTGAAGCCGCAGGAGCGAGGAACATCTCCTACCTCCGTCCACCGGCAATGCGGAAGGAAGGAGGTGGGCGGGATGTTTACGTCCCGCTCATCTCCGCCCCTCCGCTTCTATTGACCGCCTGCCGCTTGACGTCGCTGTGACGCCGCATGACCCGCCCCCTTAGGAAGGAGGCGGGTCGCCGGCCAGAGCGACGTCGCAGGGCAGGTAAGTGCGTGTGAAGCTGCCGTAGCGACAGTGTTCGCTACAGCAGCTATCACAAGATATCGCATGTGCGACGGGGGCGGGGACTATTGCGCTCGGCATCGCTAGCATCAGCTAGCGATGTCGCAGCGTGAAAAGTACCACTAAGGGTCTGGGCCAATGGCCTTTTGGGTATTTCCTAAAACCTGCCCCTTAAATCTGGTCTGATCATGAGTCTGGTCAGACTGTTTAAAAACTTACACGCTCCGTCCACCTCTTACCTTGTCCGACCAGTTCCGGTGAATGAGATAGACGTATTCGGCAAGACCTGTAAAAACATTATATTCTCTTCTCATCGTTTTCACTCTCTTTTTTTCATGATTTGTTTCTCAATATTTTATCACATACTGACCGGTTTTAACCCTTTTGTGCAGCAGCCAATTTTTGTTTTGTTTTTTTAAGCGGTGCACTTTTTCACTCTTTTAGTTCCTTTTTTGGTGCAGTTTTGTGACAAAAACCTATGTGTATCCTTATCGTTGTGACAAAAACCCATGTCTATCCGTATTCTTGTGACAAAAATCCGTGTCTATCCTTATCCTTGTAACAAAAACCCATGTCTATCCTTATGCCAGCAAGATCAATGAGATTTCTGAAGTGCTATGCCCACGTTGCTTATTTTTTCCTTGCTGTTTTGGGTGCAGAAAAAAATCTACAGCATGTTAATTGTTGGTGCATTCCTTTTCCTGCATTTTGTAGCCCTTCCAGCCATTGATTTCACTCAAAAAATGCATAGCATAAAAACTCACAAAAAACGCACCAAAAACATACATAAAACGCACTAAAAGATGCACCAAAAACACACCAAAAACTCTTCCCACAATGGGAGGTGCCTGATCAACATGACTAGTTAGACTGCTTTCACACATCCATTTTTTGCCGTGCGGCACAATATGGTGCTCTGCAGAAAAAACGCAACCGTTTTTTTTTCTGCCGGTTGCGTTTTTCCCCGCATAGACTTGCATTAGCACCGTATTGTGCCGCATGGCCTTGCGTTGTGTCCGGTTTTTGGCGGATGCGGCATATTTAGCCCATGCGGCAGCCAGATGGAACGTTGCCTGGCACGTTTTTTGTGCCGCGAAAAAAAACGCATTGCGCCGGATCTGCGCAATCCGGCACAATTCACAATGCAAGCCTATGGACGCCGGATGCGGCGTCCTGTGGCAAAAAACGCATCCAGCCGCCGGATGCGGTTTTTTGTACTGCGCATGCTCAGTATCAAGCCGCATCCGTCAAAAACCGGACGGGCCGCATGGAAAAACTTATGCAACGGATCCGTTTTTTTCGCCACATCCATTGCATATGTTTTTGAGCCGGATTGTGCCGCTCGGCACAAACCGGATGTGTGAAAGCAGCCTAAGTGATTTGTGCCCTTGCCAGCTAATTGTCAGGTTCCCCTGTTGTACAACGCCTTGGTGTCCGGCCACCTCTGTGGTCTATCAGAAGTGACCAGTCTCCGAGGCAAAAAGCACTTCAGTGCCTCTTTGCTGCAGGGTCAAAGCTGCCTTTTTTAGTCACATTTGAGAGTTTGCTGTTTGGCTCAACCATGCCACTTAACCAAAGTGTCAATCTTCAGGAGGATATAATACCAAGAAAGGGAGACATTGTGCCAGGAAGGAATCCAAGATGGAGGACCTTATATCAGGATAGAGAGACATTATACCAGAAAGGGCACAAGGATGGAGACATTATACCAGGATGGGGGACATTGTAACTAGAATGGGCCCAAGATTGAGGACTTTCTACCAGAGAAAGTCCTAGGATGTAGGACATTATACCAGGAAAAGGATACATTATGTTAGAAAGGCCACAAGGATGGAGACATTATACCGTGATGGGTGACATTGCTACTAGAAGGGGCACTAGATAGGGAACATTATACCAGGGAAAGTATGGAGGACATTATTACTGGAGGAGTAGAGTTGAGCGATGTTCCAGTCGAACAGTTCACCAATTTTCATGTTCGAGTGATTTTGGGGGGTGTTCGAGTCGTTCGACAAACTCGAACGATTTGCTTAAAGTTCGACAGTTCGGGTTACGTTCGAAAACGGTTCCATCACCAAAAGCGTGGCTTTTCACAGTAAGTATGTGCGCACGTTGCGTATCTGCATGCGTCCTGCGTCCCCAGCACAATCACTCTCTCTTTCTTACTCACCGATCACGGGCGTTTCGCTGCACGGCTGTCACAAATCTCCGGCGTCTTTTCCTCTTTTGAAAATGTCTGCCGCTTCATTATTCAATCAGGTATTCCGTGTCTTTCCCGCCCACCAGTGCCCATGATTGGATGCAGTCAGACACGGCCCTACGATGAGTGACAGCTGTCTCACTGCAACCAATCAAAGCCGCTGGTGGGCGGGACTATATCGTGCAGTAAAATAAATAAATATATAAATAATTTAAAAAAAAACGCGGTTCCCCCAATTTTGATTCCAGCCAGGATAAAGCCACACGGCTGGAGGCTGGTATTGTCAGGATGGGGAGCACCACATTATGGGGAGCCCACCACCCTAACAATATCAGCAGGCAGCCGCCCGGAATTGCCGCATCCATTAGATGTGACAGTCCCGGGACTCTACCCGGCTCATCCCGAATTGCCCTTGTAGTTCTGCAGCTGCTGGGTGTCTGTATGGAGGAGAGCAGACAGTAGCTGCAGAACTACAATGCTCAGCATGCTCCATTCACTAGTGTATGCAGGAGAGCAGACAGCAGCTGCAGAACTACAAAGCTCAGCATACTCCATCCAGGACTGATGAGGAGAGGATTCACCAGCACAGAAATCCAGGCAAGTTGTATCTTAAAATAAAGATTCTTTATTCATGTGGGATTAAAAAGTCCATGTTCTGGTAATCAAGCCCATGTTAGAGAGGACGCGTTTCGAACATCCAGTTCTTATTCAGTCTCTAATACATCTAGTCACAGGACTGTTTAAAAAGGGCTAACCCAAACACGTGGTCAAATGGATGCTATCCATTTGACCACGTGTTTGGGTTAGCCCTTTTTAAACAGTCCTGTGACTAGATATATTAGAGACTGAATAAGAACTGGATGTTCGAAACGCGTCCTCTCTAACATGGGCTTGATTACCAGAACATGGACTTTTTAATCCCACATGAATAAAGAATCTTTATTTTAAGATACAACTTGCCTGGATTTCTGTGCTGGTGAATCCTCTCCTCATCGCTCCTACATGGATTTGCTTACCTTCTCTTCTCCGTGCACAGTCCAGGATTCTTTGGCTTCCATCACATAGGTGAGCTGGGCAACTTCTAATCTTCATCCATCCAGGACTGTATGCAGGAGTTTTTTGCTCCCCAAAACAATGACGTGGGCTTCGCCATATTTCTGTATGCTAGCCAGGTACAGCAGGCAGGTATGGCTGCCCCCAACCCCCAGCTGCCTATTTGTACCCGGCTGCGAACTAAAAAAATAGGGAAGCCCTTGTTTTAATTATTTCATGTATTTCATGAAATAATTAAAAAAAAAAAATCGACTTGGGCTTTGCCCCATTTTTGTGTCCAGCCAGGTACAACTAGGCAGCTGGGGAGTGGAATCCGCAGCACAGGTTGGCCCGAGCTTTCTGGGCCCCTCTGCTGCGAATTGCAGTCCGCAGTCACCCCAGAAAATGGCGCTTTCATAGAAGCGCCATTATCTGGCGCAGTATCAAACTGCCCTGAAGCCGGGTGGCTTGCTGGGTAATAATGGGTTAATACTAGCTTTGTTTTACTAGCTAGTATTAAGCCAGAGATTTTTAATGTCAGGCAAGTTTGACCTGGCCATTAAGAATCTCCAATAAAGGGTTAAAAAAAAGACACCACACAGAGAAAAAATACTTTAATAGAAATAAATACACAGACACACTTAGAGACTCCATGTTTATTACTCCCTCTCATCCCTCCATGATCCTGGTCTTCTGTCTTCTTTTTCCTTCAACCCATGCAGCTCTGCTACATCAGACAGCACTGCATGGGAGGAAGACGCTGCTGCTCCCCGTGCAGTCTAATCACTCAGTGAGAGTGAGCAGAGGCTTCGGGCTGTAAGAGGTGACTATAGCAACGGTGCTCCGATCACGTGATTCCCGTTGCTGCAATTCAATGGCTGTAGCAGCCAGTCCTTGCATGTGGGCTGACTCTGTAAAGAGCACCCACATGCAGGAACGGGGAAGCCGACCATGTGCCAGAGCATCTCGCCGGTACACGGAGATGCTGGAACAAGCACAGCGTACCAGAGAGATGCACTGACAGGACCTAGCATGATGTCTAGCCATGTGACCAATCTGTAGCCAATGAGATAATAGATAGGTGACTGGTCACATGCTATTTTGACATCACGGAAGGTCCTATCATCAGTGCTGGTTACCGGGAGGACGCAGCGATTATCGGAAGGAAAAGCGGCGGGAGACAGAGTGCAGGACGTGTCGCGGGGACCTGTAAGTGTAATGGCAATCTTTATTACCTGTATGTGTACATGTATAATGTGTTTTTATGTGTTTGTGTTTGCCATTGTTTTCAAAGGGGTTCGTCGAACTTTCGCGAACGGATCCTACATTCGACGAACCGAACTCAAACTCTAGGGGGGTGGCTCATTTCTATGGAGGAGGCCCAGGATGGAGAACATTATACCAAAAAAGGGAAGGGAGACATTATGCCAGGAATGGCCCAGAAAGATGGACATTATACTAGGAAAGGGAGACATTATACCAGGAAGGGGCCCAGGATGGAGACATTATACCAGGATGGCGGACATTACCACTAGAATCACTAGAAGGGGCCCTAAATAGGTGACATTACACGAGAGAAAGTCCTAGGATAGAGGACATTATAACTAGAAGAGGCCCAGGATGGGGAAATTAATACCAAGAAAGAGAGACTTCTGCCAGAAATGGGCCCAGAATGGAGGATATTATACCAGGAAAGGGAGACATTAAACCAGGAAGGGGCCCAGGATGGAGATATTATACTAGGATGGGGGATAATATTACTAGAAGGGGCCCTAGATAGGGAACATTACACCAGAGAAAGTCCTAGGATAGAGGACATTATACAGTCAGGGCCAGAAATATTTGGACAGTGACACAAGTTTTGTTATTTTAGCTGTTTACAAAAATATGTTCAGAAATACACTTATATATATCATATGGTCTGAAAGTGCACACTCCCAGCTGCAATATGAGAGTTTTCACATCCAAATCGGAGAAAGGGTTTAGGAATCATAGCTCTGTAATGCATAGCCTCCTCTTTTTCAAGGGACCAAAAGTAATTGGACAAGGGACTCTAAGGGCTGCAATTAACTCTGGAGGCGTCTCCCTCGTTAACCTGTAATCAATGAAGTAGTTAAAAGGTCTGGGGTTGATAACAGGTGTGTGGTTTTGCATTTGGAAGCTGTTGCTGTGACCAGACAACATGCAGTCTAAGGAACTCTCAATTGAGGTGAAGCAGAACATCCTGAGGCTGAAAAAAAAGAAAAAATCCATCAGAGAGATAGCAGACATGCTTGGAGTAGCAAAATCAACAGTCGGGTACATTCTGAGAAAAAAGGAATTGACTGGTGAGCTTGGGAACTCAAAAAGCCCTGGGCGTCCACGGATGACAACAGTGGTGGATGATCGCCGCATACTTTCTTTGGTGAAGAAGAACCCGTTCACAACATCAACTGAAGTCCAGAACACTCTCAGTGAAGTAGGTGTATCTGTCTCTAAGTCAACAGTAAAGAGAAGACTCCATGAAAGTAAATACAAAGGGTTCACATCTAGATGCAAACCATTCATCAATTCCAAAAATAGACAGGCCAGAGTTAAATTTGCTGAAAAACACCTCATAAAGCCAGCTCAGTTCTGGAAAAGTATTCTATGGACAGATGAGACAAAGATCAACCTGTACCAGAATGATGGGAAGAAAAAAGTTTGGAGAAGAAAGGGAACGGCACATGATCCAAGGCACACCACGTCCTCTGTAAAACATGGTGGAGGCAACGTGATGGCATGGGCATGCATGGCTTTCAATGGCACTGGGTCACTTGTGTTTATTGATGACATAACAGCAGACAGGAGTAGCCGGATGAATTCTGAAGTGTACCGGGATATACTTTCAGCCCAGATTCAGCCAAATGCCGCAAAGTTGATCGGACGGTGCTTCATAGTACAGATGGACAATGACCCCAAGCATACAGCCAAAGCTACCCAGGAGTTCATGAGTGCAAAAAAGTGGAACATTCTGCAATGGCCAAGTCAATCACCAGATCTTAACCCAATTGAGCATGCATTTCACTTGCTCAAATCCAGACTTAAGACGGAAAGACCCACAAACAAGCAAGACCTGAAGGCGGTGGCTGTAAAGGCCTGGCAAAGCATTAAGAAGGAGGAAACCCAGCGTTTGGTGATGTCCATGGGTTCCAGACTTAAGGCAGTGATTGCCTCCAAAGGATTCGCAACAAAATATTAAAACTAAAAATTTTTTTTTGGGTTTGGTTTATTTGTCCAATTACTTTTGACCTCCTAAAATGTGGAGTGTTTGTAAAGAAATGTGTACAATTCCTACAATTTCTATCAGATATTTTTGTTCAAACCTTCAAATTAAACGTTACAATCTGCACTTGAATTCTGTTGTAGAGGTTTCATTTCAAATCCAATGTGGTGGCATGCAGAGCCCAACTCGCGAAAATTGTGTCACTGTCCAAATATTTCTGGACCTAACTGTAACTGGAAGAGGCCCAGGATGGGGAACTTTATATCAGGAAAGGGAGGCATTATACCAGGAAGGGGCCCAAGATGAAGACATTATGCCAGGAAGGGGTCTAGGATGGAGACATTATACCAGGATGGGTGACATTGCTACTAAAAGGATGGAGGACATTATTACTGGAGGAGGCCAAGGATGGAGAACATTATACCAAGAAAGGGAAGGGAGACATTCTGCCAGGAAAGGCCCAGAAATATGGACATTATACTAGGAAGGGGAGACATTATACCAGTAAGGGGCCCAGAATGGGGGACATTATTACTAGAAGGGGCCCTAGATAGGAGACATTATAACAGAGAAAGTGCTAGAATAGAAGACAGTATTATTGGAAGATGCCCAGGATGGGGAACGTTATACCAGGAAAGGGAGACATTATGCCAAGAATGGGCCCAGAATGGAGGACACTATACCAGAAAAGGGAAAATTATACCAGGAAGGGGACCAGAATGGAGGCATTATACCTGGGCTGGGAAAGGATGTAGGACATTATACCTGGAATAGGCCCAGGATGGGGGACATGATTACAGTAAGGGGCCAGGATAGAGGAAATCAGTACAAGAAGGATCCAGGATGGAGTACATTATTACAGGAAATGGGCGCAGCATGAAGGACATTATTACAGGAGGGGTCGAGGGTTGGCGACATTATTACAGGATGGGGAACATTGTTGCATCAGAGGGTGAACACGTTTGTTTTCACAGAATCTAGAATGATACAAGGGCCTGTATATCTCATGAACGCGCAGATGGGCGCCCAGGTTAAATGTTTGCACCAG